>NW_020947062.1:9739848-9821883 GCF_900497805.2 Vombatus ursinus | reverse complement strand
AAATTACTGGACTATCTGAAAGCCATGATCAAAAAAAGAGCCTAGACATCATCTTTCAAGAAATTATCAAGGAAAACTGCTCTGATATTTTAGAACCACAGGGCAAAATAGAAATGGAAAGACTCCACCAATCACCTCCTGAAAGAGATTCCCAAAGGAAAACTCCTAGGAATATTGTAGCCAAATTCCAAAGTTCCCAGGTCAAGAAGAAAATATTACAAGCAGCCAGAAAGAAACAATTCAAGTATTGTGGAAACACAATCAGGATAATACAAGATTTAGCTGCTTCTACATTAAGGGACTGCAGGGCATAGAATATAATATTCTAGAGGGCAAAGGAGATAGGATTACAACCAAGAATCACCTACCTAGCAAAACTGAGTATAATTCTTCAGGGTAAAAAATGGTCATTCACCGAAATAGAGGACTTTCAAGCATTCTTAATGAAAAGACCAGAGTTGAATAGAAAATTTGATTTTCCAATATGACTCGAGTAGAACATGAAGAGGTAAACAGGAAAGAGGAATCATAAGAGACTTATTAAGGTTGAACTGTTTACATTCCTGCATGGAAAGATGATATTTGTAACTCATGAGACCTTTGTCAGTATTAGGGTAGTTGGAGGGAAAAAATTATATGTATGTATGGATAGATAGATAGATAGATAGATAGATAGATAGATAGATAGAGGGCACAGGGTGAGTTGAAGATGAAGGGGTCATATTTGGAGAATAAAATTAAGGGGTGAGAGAGGATTATACCAGGAGGAGGAGAAAGGGAGAGGTAGAATGGGGTAAATTATCTCACAAAAAAAAGAAGAGAAAAGGCTCTTACAGTGGAGGGGAACCAGGGGAAGGTGGGAGGAAATGAGTGAATCTTATTCTCATAGGATTTGACTTAAGGAGGGTATAACATACACACTCAGTTGAGTATGGAAATCTGTCTTACCCTACAGGAAAATAGGAGGGGAAGGGGACAAGAAAGTAGGGGGATGATAGAGAGGAGGGCAGATTGGGAAAGGGGGTAATCAGAAGCAAATACTTCTGAGGAGGGACAGGGTCAAAAGAAAGAATAGAATAAATGGGAGGGCGGGAAAGGATTAAGGGAAATAGAGTTAGTTTTTCACAACATGTCTACTATGGAAGTGTTTTGCATAACTGCACATGTATAGCATATATTGAGTTGCTTGCCTTTTCAATGAGGGTGGGTGGGGAGAAAGGAAGGGAGAAAATTTGGAACCCAAAGTTTTAAAAACACATGTTTTTTAAAAAAAAATATCTTCACATGTAACTAGGCAATAAGAAATACAGGAAATGGGGTACAGAAATCTATCCTGCCCTACAGGAAAATAGAAGGGGAAGGAAGGGAGAGATAGCAGGGAAAGCAGACTAGGGGAAGGGATATTTAGAATGCATGTCATCTTGGGGTGGGGGGAGGGGCAAGATGGGGTGAAAATTTGGAACTCAAAATCTTGTGGAAGTAAATGTTGAAAACTAAAAAATAAAAAAAATTAAAATTAAAAAAAAAAGAAAAGAAAACAATGATGATAGCCTGAATTAGGGTAGAGACCATGTGAGTAGGGAGAAAGAAAAAGCAGCTGCAAGTGATGTTGTGAAGGTTTGTTCCATGATTGCAAACCAGGGTAACTGAAAGAATATTGGAGCCATCCACAGAAGAGGGAAAGTCTCTAGGAGGGATAGGTTTTGGCGGAAATATAATGATTTATGTTTTGGATATGTGTTTGAGGTGTCTCTGGGACATTCAGGTAAAAGCTGTCTAGCAGGCAGTCATACAGAGCTATAGTTCAAGAGAGAGATTAGGGCTAAGTTCATAGATCTGGGATCTATCAGCATAATGGTCATCATTCAATGCCTAGAGTCTGTTGGGATCATCAAATGAAAAGGCATTTATGAAGTACTTACTCTGTGCCTTTGCTGAGCACAGCATACAAATACAAGATTTCTTGTCCTCAAAGAGGACCTGTCTTCTAATAGGAGATGACAGTACATAAAGGAGGGAGGTGACCAGGGAGGAATATTTTGGTAGGCGATGGAGATGATAAATGGAGTTCCTAAGTAATTGATTGACAAGTCCTTTATAGGAATGATAGGATTGATTTTTTTTTACTATTCCTAGAGTTCCCCGGGCAGAATGAGTGGATGAGAAGAATTTGTTCCAATGGCCATGAAAGTGGCTGAATCAGGTACTATAGAGTGCGTAGAGCTTGGTCAGACATTGAAGACACTAAGATCATTCATTGTATCCAGGGCCATTGCCAGTCTTTTGTCCTACCACTTGACTCTGGTGACTCAGGACAAGAGAGGCTAAGGATTTTGCAGGACTCTGCCTCATTTAAATCCAATTCATGTGCAAGTCAAGACATCACCCATGATGTCATCAGTACTCTTCAAAAACAAATGACGAACAATATTCCCAGAGGAAGAAGTAAAAAAGGAATGGGGGAAGAACGGGGGGAGAATGTAGCCTGAAAATGTCTGGATTGCCATTCACACTAAGGGAAAGAGTATTTAGAGAGAGCAAAGAGGTCCCGAGACAGAGTGCTGGAAGGTGCCCACATTTAGAGAGTGTCAGAAGAGTGGTTATTCAGCAAAGGAGAATGAGAAGGAGCACTTAGGTGGGTAAGTGGAGAATCAAGAGAGAGCAGTGTTACAGAAGTCAGAGGAAGAGAGCGTCCAAGAAGAGGATATGGTTGACAATGTCAAAAGCTGCAGAGATTTTATAGTATAATGAAGACTGAGAAATGGCAATTGAGAGATCATTGGTAATATTAGAACAGTTTCAGTTCAGTGGTAAGGCCTGGACCCATATTATAAATGTTTAATAAGTGAATGGAAGGTGATGAAATGGAGATAACAAGAATAGACAATGCTTTGCAGGAGTTTGTGAAAGGTAGAAGAAATAGAAGCCAATATTTGGAGGGGAAAGGAGGTCAACAGAAAGTTTTTTAAAGATGGAAGAGATTTGGGCATGTTCATAAGCACCGGAGGAGCCAAGGGATAAGGAGAGATTGAATATGAGAGGAAGAGTAGCAAGAAAAAGGATGGAATTTATCAGGATCCAAGAGAAAGAGGGAGAGGAAAAGATCAAGAATACAAGCAGAGACATTAATCTTGGCAAGGGGAAGGCCCATCTCTTATGATACTGAAACAGAGGAAGAAAGAATAAGGGATCATGAGGAGGAATTTTGAGGTATGGAGTGGAAGAGAAGGAGCTTGGATGGATGACCTCTATTTTCCCAGTTAAGTAAGTCCCAAAGCCCTCTGCTTAGAGAAGGTATAGAAGAGGTTGTGTATGAGATTTGAGAAGAGAGATGGTCTTAGTTTTAGTAGCTGTGGAAATTGTGGCAAAGTCAATCAGAGAAGAATGGAATTGACATGTGCTTAGTGACGCTATAATTGAAATTTTTTTGTTTGGTCAAAGCTGTGATTTCATCACTGAATGGAACTTCCAGTGAGGTGGCACTCTCTACCAATGTATATCTGCAATTTTTCTTCAATTTGTAGTTATAAAGTCCCTGAGATACTGTGAACTTAAGTGGCTTGTCCAGGATTACTTAACCAATATGTGTTGGAGATAAGACTTGAACCCAGTACTTCTTAAATCCAGTACCTGCTAGCTCTATGTATTCTACCACAATGCCTCCACAGTTGAAATTGGATAACATAAATTTGTAGTTGAAGCAACATGGCATAGTGGATAGAAGACTGGTCTCAGTGTCAAGAAAAACTGGGCTGGAAGTCCTACTTCTGACACGTACTAGCTTTGCAACACTGAGCAAGACATTTAACCTCTCTGCACCCCAAGTAGCCTAAAATTATAGGTTGGTCTAGCTTCCAAAAAAGAAAGAAATTATAAGTTGCCAAAGAGTTGTCAATCTGTATTGGTAGAGAAAGTTCACTCAAAGGGAGTTCTCTAGGCCAAAATCACAAATTCAGGAAAAAAAATTAGAGAGAACCTGGTCAACACCATTATGTGACTTTCTCCAGGAGTGTTCAACAGCAGAAGAGTTGTAAAGAAGAAGGTAGATACTAATCCACAGTTATAGATTGGCAAGATATTACTGGGGAAAGGACAAAGGGACTTAAGGATAGTTGGTAGTGTATGATTGAACTGGTCAGCCATAGATAGAGTCAAGGCTGTGATAGCAGGAAAGGAAGGTCAGAACAGGGGTGCTGGGCAGGGAGTGGAGAGACTGAAGAATAGATGCAGGCGGAGTGAGACAGAAGAGTTTAAAGAATAAGAGAGAAAAATTTTAGAGTTATGCATCTTGAAGATGAAATATTTATATGTGATTATTAGATCGTGAGTGTGACCATCCCAATGTGTACCTGAGATGAAATAAAAATGGAGATCTTGAACATTTGGGAGAAGCAACCAGTGAAGAGAATTTCTGAGTGATTTCTGGCTATGAGCTGCTATGAATTGGAAAACAATAGAAGTTGGGGAGATGTGGCAGGAAGTAGGATGCAGTGATGACTCATTAAGTTAGAAATTCATTTTAATAGCTACCATTTGGGGGACAAAAATAGCCCCTTGGATATTAAAAGGTCAGGATGAGGTGGAGAGTATATTTTAAAAGATTTCCTTGACATCATTTTATTTTTCCTTTGACTCCCCAACAACATTGTAAGCTCTTTAAAGCCAGGGAACATGTCTCATATTTCTTTGATATCTCTACATAGTAGGCAAACTTGTCAAATTGAATTAATGTATTTCCCCTCCTTTTTTCCTCTTTTCCTTGTTTTCTTCTTCACCTTCTCTCTGTTCTCCTGACTTATTACTATACTTTCACACATACTTCATTCAGTCATACCTAAACAGATAAATGATCACTCATACTTTTCTTACCACATTCCAGCCCCAGTGTAAAACTCTGCGTTTTGGAAGCATTTACCACTTTAGACTATTTCCATCCGCTTCTAGGAACAGTAGCCCCCATTCTTCTTCTATCTGGCATTGTAATGACATGATTTTTACCCTATCTCTTAATCATTTCCTAGTAGCTTAGTAATAGACTGCCTTGTACCAGTAACAGCTCACAGCCTTAAAGGATCTTTGTGCAAGGATACTTCACAAAAGAATGTTACCAAATTCAGTAGCACTAGGGAGCTCTAGGCAACTAGGTGGTGCAGTGGATAAAGCACCAGGCATCAAGTCAGGAAGATCTGAGTTAAAATCTGACCTAAGACACTTACTAGTTGTGTGACCCTGGGCAAGTCACTTAATCCTGTTAGCTTCTGTTTCCTCATCTGTAAAATGATCTGGAGAAACAAATGGCAGACCACTCCAGCATCTTTGCCAAGAAAACCTCAAATGGGATCACAGAGTCAGACACAACTAAAAAGACTGAACAACAGCAGAGAGGTATTGCAAATCCTCTAGAGAGGGACTATCTGCCGAGGAGTTATCAGTTAGATGAATGCTATATAATTATAATGACCAAACTTGGCTTCTGAGAATAGTTGAGAAAATATACCTCTCTCCTTTCATTTGCAGAAATGGGGGACTATGTGTGTAGAATATCACACATATTGTCAGACAGACTTTATGTGTTGATTGGGTTTGCCAAACTACTTTTTTTTCCTTTTCTTTTCTTTTCAAATCTTGTAACAAGGATGACTCACTAGGTAGGGGAGAAGGAAGGGATATGTACAGAAATAAATGTGAGGTAAAAATAAAAAGCATCAATAAAAATAAGATTTTTTTTTAAAGTTCAGTTAGCTGCCATGGTACTAGATTACTTAAAAGAGCCAAGGAAACAAAATCTTTGAGTAGCTACAGATAAGAGCATTAATAGATTTTTTAAAGTATGAAACCCATAATTATACTGTTTAAACCTTTTATCTATTGTTTAATGCTTTTTAATCTTTTTTCCCCTTCTAAATCTTATTTCATTGAAATGAATACAGTAAGGCCAGAAAAGAGGAAACTGAGAGAAAACCATTTCAATGCTATATGAGTACTTATTGTATCTGGAAAACAGAATGAACCTCATAAAGTGCAAAGAAGAGCAAAAGAGTGCATTCTCTGCTGAAGAAGTTGTTGACTAAGAGTAATTATGTGTGTGTGAGTCTATATATAGATATATAGATGCGTGGCTCACCTCGTTGTAAATATATGATCTGAGGTCTGGGCCCACTTCTCTGGAAAGTAGGAGGATGGCCCTGCCAATACCTCCAGCAGCATAGTTGGAGGGGTGGAGTGGGGAATAGGAATGGTGCAAGGAAGGGGTAGGCAAGATGATGAACTATTGAGCCTGGGTGATCTCTCCTATCTCCAAAAGGGTATCAGGCTAGAATTTTATTTATCTGTCATCCTTAAAGCATCTCAAATCTAGGGGTACAATTTTTGGAAGCTCATAATGAAAGCTGCTTCCTTCATTACTCTTAAGGGGGAAGATAACCCTTAGCTGACACGTGCCAGTTTAGCTCCTTCCCACCAAATGCTGGTTATACAAGACACCACTACAAATAGCAACTAGTGAATAAACCCCTTTATCCAAGTAAGAAAAATAAACAGAAATTGAAGATTAAACTATATCAAAGAACATGCAAGAATAAATGATCTCTTTTCAAGGGCCCTAGTGCAAAAGCCCATGCCATTCAAAAGTGTTTCTCCTCCACTTCATTGGAGGTCTTATCTTAGAGTGTGTCTCAGGTACACAGTGGGATGGTCACACTCTTGATCTAACCATTACACATAAATGTTCTTTCTTCATGAGCCATTATGGGATTTGAACTCAGGTCTTCCTGACTCCGGGTCCAGCACTCTATCCGTTACACTATCTAGCTACCCAAAAATATTTATCCTTACTAATCATAAAATGGTACGTGCAAATTCGCTGAGGTACCCATTATGCTTTGTGGCAAACATTCAATGCCTTTTCAGTGAATCAAAATGTATCTGGAAGAACAGAAACTCTTCATGGTTTTTTTGTAATCAGGGATCTAAAGACTCAGGTTGTTGACATCACTCCTTGGTCACCTGAGTGCAAAACAACCACAGGGAATTCCAGGTGCTCTCTGATGCTTAGCTGGTGGACCATGCTTGGCAACTCAAGCAAGATAGCTTTGCTCAGCTAAATCAACTTAGGCTTCCTCAATGAATATCCTTCTGCTACTGCAAAATTAATCTCCTTTTGTTAACTTTTAGATAACTTGAGTGTCTCATTTCATTGTAACACTGAGTATAAACCACGAGGGGACTGGTCTGACACAAGGCCAAGCCCAGAACATTAAGTGATAACAATACTAGACATATACCCCAAAGAAAGAAGAAAATGACCCATATGCACAAGAATATTTATAGCAGCACTTTTTGTTGTATTAGAGAACTAGAAACAAAGTAGATACCCATCTATCCAATTTCACAAATATATTTGATACCATAATACAATGAGAGGGGTGACAAGAAATACAAAGGAGAGGGCAATTTCCTATTAATTTAAAGTATTTCTTTTTTTAAAAATTTTTTTAAATTGTATTTTATTTTTCCCCAGTTACATGTCAAGAAAATTTTTAGCATTTGTTTTTACAAGATTTTGAGTTCTGAATTTTTCTCCCTCCCCTCTTCTGAAAATGGTAGGCAGTTTGATGTAGTTTACACATGTGCTATCGTGTAAAAATATTTCCATGTTAGTTACAGTTGTGAAAGAAGAAACAAGGGGCAGCTAAGTGGTTCAGTGGATAGATCACTGGCCCTGAAGTCAGGAGGACCTGAGTTCAAATCTGGCCTCAGACCAAACACTTCACACTTACTAGCTGTGTGACCCTGGGCAAGTCACTTAACCCCAATTGCCTATAAAAAAAAAGAAAAGAAACAGATCAAATGGGAAAAAAAAAACATGAGAATGAAAAAAGTAAGTAAAAAAAATATGCTTCAATCTGCATTCAGAGTCCATCAGTTCTTTATCTAGATGTGGATAGCATTTTCCTTCATGAATCCTTCATACTTGTCTTGGATCATGTGTTGCTGAGAAGAGCTGAGTCATTCAAAGTTGATCATCACACAGTGTTGCTGTTACTGTGTATAGTGTTTTCTTGGTTCTGCTCATTTCACTTTGCATCAGTTCATACAAGTCTTTCCAGGTTTGTCTGAAATCTGCTTCTTCATCATTTCTTATTGCACAGCAGTTTTCCATTACATTAATTATACCACAGTTTGTTCAGCCATTCTCCAATTGATGGGCATTCCCTCAATGTCCAATATTTTGCCACCACAAAAAGAGCTGCTATAAATATTTTTGTACGTGTGGGTCCTTTTCCTTTTTTTATGATCTCTTTGGGATACAGACCTAGTAGTGGTATTGCTGGGTTTTGACCCAACATACTCCAGCATGCCCCAGCAAGGGTATGCACATTTTTATAGTCCTTTGGACCTAGTTCCAAATTGCCCTCCAGAATGGTTGGATCAGTTCACAACTCTACCAACAGTGCATAAGTGTCCCAATTTTCCTGCATCCTCTCCAGAATTTATCATTTTCCTTTTCTGTCATAGTAGCCAATCTGATAAGTATGAGGTGGTACCTCAGAATTGTTTTAATTTGCATTTCTCTAATCAAAAGTGATTTAGAGCACTTCTTCATATGTCTATAGATAGCTTGGATTTCTTCATCTGAAGACTGCTTATTCATATCATTTGACCATTTATCAATTGGGAAATGGCTTATATTCTTGTAACTCTAACTCAGTTCTCTATATATTTGAGAAATGAGACCTTTTTCAGAGACACTTGCTATAAAGGTTGTTTCCTATTTTTTTGCTTTCATTCTAATCTTGGCTGCATTAGTTTTACCTGTACAAAAGCTTTTTAATTAAATATAATCAAAATTATCTATTTTATATTTTGTAATGCTCTCTATCTCTTGTTTGATTATGAATTCTTCCCCTCCCCATAGATCTGATAGATAGACTATTCCTTTCTCTTCTAATTTGCTTGTGGTGTCACCCTTTATATCTAAATCATGCCAAAGGTCTGTCATATCTAACTTTTTTTTAAGGCAATTAGGGTTAAGTGACTTGCCCACGGTCACATAGCTAGTAAGTGTCTGAGGCCATATTTGATCTCAGGTGCTCCTGACACCAGAGCTGGTGCTCTATCCACTGAGCCACCTAATTGCCCCCTGCTGAGCCACCTATCTGCCACATAACTTTTCTAATATTCTATTTACCTCCTTAGTTTCTTTCTTGTTTATTTTTTGGTTGGATTTGTTGAGTTCTGAGAGGGGACTGTTGAGGTCCCTCACTAGTATAGTTTTGCTGTCTATTTCTTCCTGTAACTCACTTAACTTCTTCTTTAAGAATTTGGAAGCTATACCACTTGGTGCAAATATGTTTAGTATTTATATCGCTTCATTGTCTTTGGTACCTTTTAGTAAGCTGTAGTTTCCTTCCTTCTCTCCTATAATTAGGTTTATTTTTGTTTTTACTTTGTCTGAGATCAGGATTGCTACCCCTGTTTTTTTAACTTCAGCTGAAGCATAATAGATTCTACTCCAGTCTTTTACCTTTACTCTGTATGTGTTTCTCTGCTTTAAGTGTGTTTCTTGTAAACAATATATTGTAGGATTCTGGTTTTTGATCCACTCTATTATCTGCTTCCATTTTATGGGACAATTCATCCCATTCACATTACAGTTATGATTACTACTTGTGTATTTCCCTTTTTTCTATTCTTCCTCTTGTCTGTCCTCTCTTTTCATCCTTTCCCTCCTCACCAATGTTTTGCTTCTGTCTACCACCTCCCCTGACCTTCCCTCTCTTCTGTCAGTGTCCCACCTACCCTTTACTTGATCTCCTCCCCCCCCCCCACATCCCTGTCAGGTAAGATAGATTTCAATATTCAACTGATTTTGTATGTGATTCCCACTTTGAGACAATACTGATGAGAGTAAGGTTTAAGCAATGCCCATCACCCCCCTCCCATCTTCCCCTCCACTGTAACAGGTCTTTCTCACCTTTTCTTGTGAGATAATTTACCCCATTCTATCTCTCCCTTCCTTCTGCACCCATTGAATACCTCTTTCTCATCTCTTAAATTTTTTTATGTCATTCCCTCAAATTCACCTTATACCCATACCCTCTGTCTATGTTTATTTCTTCTATCTGTACTGTTAGTGGTACAATTTTTAAGAGTTACAAGTATCATCTTCCCATGTAGGGATATAAACAGTTTAGCTCTATTGAATCCCTTCTGTTTTCTTTTCCCCTTTTACCTGTTTATGCTTCTCTTAGGTCTTGATATTGGAGGTCAAATTTTTGTTTTAGTTCTGGTCTTCTCCTTATGAAAGCTTGAAATCCTTCTATTTCATTGAATGACCATTTTTCCCCCGTGATGTATTATGGCTTAATTTTGCCAGGTAAGTGATTCTTGGTGTAGTCCTGGCTCCTTTGCCTTCTGGAATATCATGTTCCATGACCTCTGATCCCTTAATGTTGCAGCTGCCAGGTTCTGTGTAATCCTGATTGTGACTCCCCAGTATGTGAGTTGTTTCTTTCTGGCCATTTGTAGTATATTTTCCTTGACCTGCTAGTTCTGAAACTTGGCCAAAATATTCTCTGGAGTTTTTATTTTGGCATCTCTTTTAGGAGATGATCAATAGATTCTTTCAATTCCATTTTGCCTTCTAATTCTAGGACAGCAGGGCAGTTTTCCTTGATAATTTCTTGAAAGATGCTGTCCAAGTCTTCCTTTTGATCATGACTTTCAGGTAGTCCGATGATTCCAATATTGTCTCTCTTGTATCTATTTTTCAGGTCAGTTTTTGCCCCATAAGGTATTTTACATTTTCTTCCTTTTTTCATTTTTTTGAATTTGTTTGATTGATTCATGATGTCTCATAGAGTCATTAACTTCCACTTACCCAATTCTAACTTTTAAGGTGTTATTTTTCTCAATTAGTTTTTGTATTTTTTTTTTCCATTTGGCCAATTGTACTCTTTAAGGAGTTGTTTTCTTCTATGGATTTTTGTATCTCCTTTTCCATTTGGCCAGTTCTTCTTTTTAAGCAGTTTTCCAAGCTGTTGACTCTTTTTTTTTCCCCACAATTTCCTTATATCACTCTCATTTCTTTTTCCATTTTTTCTTCTACCTCTCTTATATGATTTTTAAGCTCCTTTTTGAACTCTTCCATGAGTTCTTTCTGGGCTTGAGACCACTTCCTATTTTTCTTTGGGGTTTTGCCCATAGGTATTTTGACAGTGCTATCCTCTTTTGAGTTTGTGTCTTGATCTTCCCTGTCACCGTAATCATTTTTTGTGGTCAGATTCTTTTTGGGTTTTGCTCATCTTTTTTTTGAGGGGGGGAGGCTTTTCCTTTTTTAAAAAATTTGAGCTCTGCACCCAGGGTGCCTCAGGCTTCTTGTGCCAGTGGCTACAGGCCCTGGTTGTTTACCTGGTGTTGTGCTGATGTTGCCCTGAGGCCCTGCAGGACCCTTTGCCTGGTGCTGTGTTGAGGGGATGAGGTGGGGGTTGGCTGGCACTGCTAGAGGTGGCAGGCGTCCAGCAGCTTACCTGGTACTGAGCCAGGATCCTGGTGTTGGTGTCTGGCATGTGCTAAGGTCTAATGGGGTATTTCTGCGTTTCCCCAGGGCTACACTGAAGGATGTGGAGGTCTGGCCACTGAAGGATGCCTGTTTGCCCTGGGTTGTGCTGAAGCATGCAGTAGTTCTTAGAGCTGGAGTCTGTTGGTTTCCCTGGCTATGCTAAAGGCACATGAGAGGTCCCAGTGTTGGTGTTTGCCTGTTCTGCCACACTGGGCCTCAGGAACTCCCACTGGTTTGCTGAGGTGAAGCTTGCTGTTGGTTTGCTGGAAAGCTTTCTTGCCAATCTCCTAAGTTTTTTGAGCTTAAAGATTGTTTCACTTTGTCTTTTTGCTGGTTCTGCTGTTCCAGGATTCATTTTGGGGTGCTATTTTATGGTTGTTTGGAGGTGAATATGGGAGAGTTATGGCAATTTACTGCTTATTCCAACATCTTGGCTCCTGGAAGTCAATCGTAATAAATTTCTTTTAAATGGAATACATAGGCTATGGGTTCACCCTACCAACTCCCCTCCCTCCCACCCCCACTCACATTTTGGCAGGTTAGTTCCCTAAAACAAGGCTGCTTATATCTATCCCTTTGAGTTCTACAACCCTTAGGGTTTGGAGGATTTCTTAGTGCTTTCACTAACAAGCCCTCTCCCTCCATTATCAATTGACTTGTTGCCATCTCGTCAATATTATCCAACCATTGATTTTTGCCCCAATGTCATCTTGACCAATCAATATCTTCCCAATATCAATTGACCAATTAACATCAATTAGCTTTGACCAAGGAAAATTTGCTGAGAATATATATAAACCAGTTGTTATTTTTTATTTATCAATTCAATGGCTTTAGAAGACTATCCCCCAGGACTTTGTGTTTGTTTTCTTGTCTTACTTAACTCCCTCTGTGACTGTTAAAATATGTTAGAATTCTAAAGAGACGTTTGTCTTTTCTCCCTTTATTCAAATGTAACATATTTATGTAGTTAATACTACATAAACTATTAACTTCATCACCATTTAACCCCTTCCAAATGCTCAAATGTATTTACCTTTCTACATTTTTCTTATTGCCTGTGATTGCTTTTCAGAGTTTCTACTTGCTGTGGTTATTTTTATCAGGAATGTCTGAAACATTTCTATTTTACTCAAGTTCCATTTTTTCTTATAAGATTACACTAGGGAAGATAGTCTTGAACTTAAGTCCTGAGACTCTAGAGTTAGCGCTTTTTGCCACCACAGAATACTGTCTCCACACCCTGAATAATCTACACATAATTAGCCCCATATATAGAAGGGATTCTCAGCATTTCCTTATTGACTTTTTTTTTCCCAGATAAAACAGAGAAATTTCTTTTGTTGAGTATAAATTGTCTAGGGAAGTTGCTTCCAGTTTATCTATTTTATTAATACAAACTGTAAATATATTTGTCATTTATGACCCAGGACCCCTTTCTGCCATGCACTCTGGACTCATTTGAACGGTGCTTTGAGGGCAAGGACTATTTTTACTCTTTTTTGTATCACCAGCGTCAGTGCCTGGCTCATAATTAGTACTTAATAAATGCTTGTTGATCTGACTGACTAATACTAGGGGCCTGACCCAAAGAGGTCATTATGTCTCATTGACTCTTTACCCTTGCCCCAGAATTCTAGAAAATCTCCTGAATAAAGCTTATGTTGTGCTTATATTGGGGTTCCTCCAAATGTGAGTAATAGGTTTCTCAATTTCCATAGAGACATTCACCTACAACAGAAAGTATGTAATCTGGGTGGATGGAATGGCCCATAGAAACCAGTCTTTGAAGCATGTGTAGTTATTACCTACCTGGGTCTAATCCAAGTGACTTTGTGGGAGCTTGGGATGAGCCTCCTTCTGTTCATGATGATTCAGGGATTTGTATTCTGTGATGAGGAAGGGTTTTCTAACTGGTTGCTGAGACAGAACTGAATGTATGTATAAAAGGGACAACATGCCTGTCCTTTGTGCTCTTTATTCTAGCTTCAAAGCATGAGGATAATTCTGAACTGCCTGGAGGGTCGGGTTGGGGATGTCCTTCCCCAACCAGGCCACAAACCAAACTGGGAGCATATGGCCTGTCTTTGTTTCTTTGTGTTCTTTTCTGAATGAATATTCCAAGATTGGAGGGTCCAGGTGACCTTGTGAGTTTGGTAGATCCAAAGATCCCACCAGTGGTTAGAGCTAAACATCAATGGAGGTAATCACTGCAGAACCAGCATCTGTAGCAGGAGTGGAGAAAACACTTTGACCTGAGGAAAGACAACTTCAGGAAAGCCCCATTGTAGCTAAGGACTCAACAGAAGAAGACTCTGGGGGAGCAGCTGGGCTTGCCTACTCAGCAGAGAGCTGCACCAAATGTCCAGGACTCCACAGGAGAAAAGGACTTCCAGGGGCAGAAGTTGTAAGGTACCCCTTTGCTTCATGTATTCTCTACACTTGTGCCTCACTTCCGTTATTAAGTTTGATACCACTATTCCTATGGATTCTGGGTGTATGTGTGGGACAGTGAGCTTCAGTTTTGAGGAAAATGTTTCAAACCAACTGTTTTTTCAGTACTTTCTTGGTAAATCAGCTTATGGAGTATGGCTGACTAATTGTTAATGGGGATCACGTAGGTAAGGACTTGTAAGCAACAGCAGTATAAGACCCAGTCTCTCAAGGTTACCTATCCCTAGAACACTGGGAACCCCATACCATGAGTGAGAGTTGGGGGAGTGACCCCATTACGTACAAATACATAAGACACAAAGTTCTCAAAAGAGCCCATGAAAAAAATTAGAAACATTAAATCCCCAAATGGTTCATACCCCTTACAACCCAGAAGCTTAATATATTTTGGAAGGGGAGCTGATGAACAAATACTCTTTCATTCTCCTTGGACTTGCACTGTCTGACCAACTCATTGCAATAGCAGGAAAGAGCTAGCAAGGTCCAGAGCTTCTGGACACCTATGACATGGCCCTAGTCTTCTAATTATGGATTTGGAGAATGAACTTGATATCAAGGAAATCTTATCTTTCTAAGAGGCCAGTGTCTGAATAATTGAACTCAAGAACTCCTAATCTCTTGGGAACCCTGGAATTCAGTATTACCTACAAAGTAACTCCAAAGGCTGGGAAAATCCATTCTCCCTAACTCTAGTCTCTGACCTGTGTTGAGAAAAAGAAAAAAAAAGGCAGAAGGCATCTAGGGACTGAATATCCGGAAGCTCCTTTTTCAGGCTCACCACATGCATCTTCTGAACCTAGAGTGATGGGAAAGGGGAAAATATCTTCTCTATTTTGTCCTCCACACACCCCCACCAACACCTTTGCTGAACCAGAGTCTAGAAGTCCGTCTGAAAAAGAGCTGAGTCATGACTATAGACCGCAGAAAAAGGGAGGCCCTTTTGACAAACCTAGCTCCTTCTGGACCTATCAAAGGAGTACCCTTTGCCCTCTCAAGAAAGTGCTGAGTCATGACCACCTCCTTGGGAGTTGTCCTTCAGACAAATGTCAGTGTCCTGTGATCTCAAGTGGTCAAGTTCACTGAGGGAGGGAAAGACGATTAATTAAAATAAGTTGGGGCTCTCTTCAGCAAACCCTCCTATATCCAATAAAATATGTCACATATGCAGTATGTTATATAATATTTTGCTTATAGATATGTATAGATACATATGTATGTCATCATCAGTATAAAATACTGTACTGAAAAAAAAAAAGAAAAGTCTCTGTCTTAAATTTTCCTTATTCCACAGTCATAGTTGAAAGGTCTTTATTCACAATCACAGGATTATGTTGTAAATTGATAATACTCATTTAATACCTTATAAGAAAGTTAATTCTTTCAATTTCATGGTGGCTGTCCTCTGCATAATTCAATATTCGTCCTCATTCCTCCTTTGGAAATGCATCATTGTTATTGATTATATGCTCCATTCTGCAAAGGATGTTCCTGGGCATTGATTTTTTTTTTTAGTGTTTTATAACTGAAACATACTGGTTTACTTAAATGATCAAAGCAAGAGAGAAAAATGTTTAAATACTACGAAAACTTTCAAGGTCAGACTGAATTTTCACTTCAGACAGTTGAAAATATTTGATTTTATATAGATTGAGGAGGTGTTAAGAAAATAAACAATGCTGTGTGTAGCTTGGAGTTCTGATACTTCATTGGATCTAAAGCATTTTTTTAAAGGCCAGATATTTTATCTCAACTAATGTATTAATGTTCATCACATGAAAATTAAGACAATTCCATTGTTTACAAATAAATAGAAGACAAAGTATTCCTAATAATACTCTAGCTGTGATCCTTTGAGAATGAACTTGCTATTGAGATATCCTCCTAAGAGTTTGAATTCAGGAAATCTTTACCTCTTGGGAACTCTGGAACTCAGTATTACCTACAAAGTAAACCCAAAGACTGGGAAAATCCATTTTCCAGAATTCTAGTCTCTGACCTGTTTTGAGAAAAGGAAACAGAAAAGCAGAAGGCACCAGGGATTGGATATCCAGATCACTTAGCATTTCATTATTTCCTGTTCTTCATTGTTGTCAATTCCAAATATGTCATGTATGTTTGGTGACCACTATCTTACACTTATCATATCTATTTTAATTCTGTAGAGTGCTGGTCATAGAATAGGTGCTCAAAAAAGTGGTTAGTCCTGTCAGATTTGTGGGGTTGGTGATTAGCAGGGCTATTAGCTTTTAGCAAGGCTGAGGAGAAAGAACCCTTCAAAAGCATGAAAGCGCGTGAGAACCCTCCTAGAGAAACCATGGTTCAAATCCTGATCTTGGAGAAAATAGAATATCTTGACAGGTTAAGCCAGAACTCACAGGCCAGGGTGCAGTCAGGAGTTCATCACAACAGTTTAAAAACAGAATTGTCCTTAAGAAGATCAGGGAAACACATTAAGAAAAGGGAGTTCTCTCCTAGTGAAGCCTTTTCTGTTCTCTCCCCCCTACCCCACCCCCAGTGAAAGTGAATACTCCCCGTTGAGATTTTCCTAGACTGCTCGATCTTGAGCTTTCCTTTACTCCATGTCATTCTCCCTTAGATCATACCTGTTTTTACATATCATACAGATTGTAAGCTTTTGAGGACAAGGCTATGTCATTTTTTAATCTTGGTTTTAACCATCACCTAGCATGGTGCCTTAATGTGTTACAGAAGAGTTGAGATGAAAAGCAGCAGAGCCACACAGAGAGAGCAGTTAACAAAATTTTATTATTATTCACAAGAGGAGAAAGAGGACACATGCCAACAGGAAACAATCTCAACGTCCAGGCCCTATTATCACCAGCCCCCAGTCTAAGGCAGCACACAATGGTGATGCTTCTGGATGTGGGATTATGGAATTACTCAGGGTTAGATGAAGGCCTAGAGTCCCTCAGGAATCAAGCTTATATGTTTGAAGTTCAATATATATTATATTTAATATATTATATGTTATAATATGTTCATTCAATATAGTATTATATTATGTATTATTAGTTCGATATATTTTAATAGTTCAAGCTATTATATTTATATTTATTTAAGAAAAGGAGCCAGCATGACACCAATGGCATTGTTATCTATAGGACCAGTAAAGTAAAGATTTTTCTAAATTGCCTGATAAGGAGTAAGGAATAAGGAATAAGAGGCAAGGACATAGGGACATAACCCTAATTGTGCCAATCTTACAGGAGGATGAGGGGGTTTGGTAATGTCCTGTCTCTTGTTTTATTAGATTTGGCATACATATGCATCCTGAGGGTCTAGATCTAAAGCTGTCAAAATGATTTTCACCAGTCAACATTTAAACATAGTAAGTACCAAATAAATATTCATTGAAATGGATATATTCGCTCATTCTCTCTAACAAAGACAGAGCTTTTCCCTCTTCTTACTGAGTTGAATCAGCTATTTTGGGTCCAGACATGTTCCATCTTATATATCAAACATTTCCCCCGCTATAACTCACTTTCTTAGTTCTCTTTCCATCTGCCTCTGACCATTTCTCAGTCTTCTTTCCTGGATCATCATCAATATCCAACTCTAACTGTGGGTATATCCTAAGGTTCTGTCCTAGGTCCTCTTTTTTCTATATGTTCTTTCTCATGGTGACCTCCATGATTTAAATTATCACCTTTATGCAGATCTATATTACCTTGGTCTTTCTCTTGAGCTCCAGTTCTATATTACTAACTTCCACAGCACACTTGATGTCACATAGGTATCTCAAACTCAACATGTCTAAAACAGAACTCATTATCTTTCCCCAAAAAGATTTTTTAAACTTCTTTATTTTTGTTAAGGGCACCACCAACATTATAGTCACCCAGGTTCTTAACTCAAGGTCATCCTGAATTCCTCATTCTTCTTCACTCCAAATAATTCAATCAGTTTCCATGTCTTGTTAATCTAACATTTATAATCTCTCTGGAAGGAAAATGGCTTTTAAAAAATTTACCAAAAATGGAAAAGAACCTATTTGTACAAAAATATTACAGCAGCTCTTTTTGTGGTGGCTGAGAATTAGAAGTCGAAGGGATGCCCATTAACTGGGGAATGGCTGAACAAGTTGTGGTATATGATTGTAATGGAATTTTATTGTGTTACAAGAAATGACAAGCAGAATGATTTCTGAAAAACCTGGAAAGACTTACATGAACTGATACAAAGTGAAGTGAGCAGAACCAATAGAACACTGTACACAATAACAGCAATATTATACAATGAACAGCTGTGAAAGGTTTAGCTATTCTCAGCAATACAACGATCCAAGACAATTCCAAAGAATTCATGATGAAAAATGCTGCGTGCCTCCAGAGAAAGAACTGATGTTGTCTGAATACAGACCAAAGTGTATAATTTTCCCCTTCCTTCCTTCCTTCCTTCCTCCCTTCCTTCCTTCCTTTCTTTCCTTCTTTCTTCCTTCCTTTCTTTCTTTCTTCTTTCCTTCCTTTCTTTCTGTTTTTTTGCACAAAGTGACTAATATGGAAATGTTTTACATGATCCTACATGTATAACCCATGTCAGATACCTTACCATGTCAGGGAGGGGGGAGGAGAGAGTGAGATAGAATTTGGAACTCAAAACTTAAGAAAAAAAAAAGAATGTTAAAAATTGTTTTTACATGTAATTAGGGAAAAATGAAATGTTATTTTAAAAAACAAAAATGAAAAAGAAAATAAGAAGAGTACTGATTTTTTTTTAAAAAAAAATATAGGATAGACCAAAATATAAGGGTACTG
Source organism: Vombatus ursinus (assembly GCF_900497805.2). Classification (NCBI taxonomy): domain Eukaryota; kingdom Metazoa; phylum Chordata; class Mammalia; order Diprotodontia; family Vombatidae; genus Vombatus; species Vombatus ursinus. The sequence continues at coordinate 9,803,088 of NW_020947062.1, read as the reverse complement.
AAAGCAGCAAAGATAGAAAAAGAAACACCATATTTTGAGAGACATTCTCAAGTAGACAATGAAACACACATACACACAAAAAAATAATTTCACAGAATTTCAGAGTTGGAAGGGACCTCAGTTGCTATCTATTACAACACAATCTGAAAAATAATTCCCTTGTACGATGTGCTTAATTAATGGTCACCCAGTCTTTGCTTAAAGACTACCAATAAGGGTTAACCCACTTCCTCCTGAGGTAGTCCATGCCACTTTTGGATAGCTCTAATTGCTAAGAAGTCTTTTCTGACATCAAGTCTAAATTTACCTCTTTGTGAATCTCACCTATTGCATCCTATTTTGCCCTTTGAGGTTGAACAAAACAATACTAACCCCTTTTCCACATGACAGACCATTTAAAGACAACTATTATGTCCTCCCTGAGGCTTTTTTTCTCTAAGCTAAAAATTCCAGGTTCCTTCAACTGATATGACATGATGTTGAGGCCCTTTACCATTGTGGATACCATCCTAGAGATATTTTCCATCTTATCAGTGTCCTTCCTAAACTATGAAGCCCATAATTGAACACAATACTCCAGGTCTGGCCTAACCATAACAAAGCATATCAGGATTATTACTACTCATTTCAAAAAATTCATTCATTCATTTTTTATTTATACATTTATCATCTCTCCTTCCAATCCCCCCTATTTGAATAATTAAAAAACAAAAGCAAAACCCTCACAATAAACATACATTTCAGCAAAACAAATTTATACATTGGTCGTAGACAGAAATGCATTCCCCATGCTGGACTTTAAGTCCATCACCTCTCTGGCAGGATATAGACGGCCTAATTTATCTTTAGTCCTCTAGAATTATGGTTTATTACTTTATTACTCAGAGTTCTAAAGTCTCTCAAAGTTGTTTTTCTGTATAGTGATGTTGTCATTGTGTTAATTGCTCTCCTAGAGCTGCTTTGTCACTCTGCAACAGATCATAAGGATACAGACAGGGAGGTGTGGGGACACTGGGGATTGGGTCAGGCTAGGAACATGCCACCTGGAGCACTCCAGTGCCCAGGGAGAGAGGCTATTTGTGCCAGGGCAACAGGAAGTCTCAGACTCATACTGGAGTACTGTGACAGGACAAGTGCAAATAGGCAGCTTGTCACTCAGTTCCAAGTCACAGATCCCGGGTGGACTGAGAGTGGGACTTGTGCAGAAGGGTAGTGTTCTCCCGTAGGGAGATCCTGGGCAAAGGAAATTAGGAAGCCAGCAGCAGTCACAGTATGGCTCAGACCTCAGGTGCAGAGTATAGTCTCACTTCTAGGATCTAGCACAGCCTTCAGAGGAAGAAGCAGGGCAGGAATCCCAAAACATAGGGGAGCCTACAATTCTGCCACTCTGAATCAACAGTTTTTCACCTAGTTATTAGGGATAAGAGTCTACTCTTGCTTAGACTCAAACCCAGATCAGGAATTTTCAGAGCTCAAACCAAGGGTGGCAACAATCAGACTTTGCCCTGGATCAGATCACTTTGGGAGAACTGAAAGCTTACAGGTCCCCATCTACCTGAGATCCTGGAATAATGCTCAATACCTCTCAAGAAAATAGCAACAGGACCAGCCCAGACAGTCTCTCCAGAACCGCTACTGAGCCCAGCCCTAACATCAAGTTTGGAGTCAGGAAGTGGGCTGGAAAAATGAGCAAACAAAGTAAGAATCCTATCATCAAGAGGTATTATGGTGGATAGGAAGCTCAAGATGTAAACCCCGAAGAAAAGAATGACTCCAAAACATCTACGAGCAACGCCTCAGGGAAAGACACAAGTTGGGCACAAACTCAACTAGAATGCCTGAAACAGATGAAGCAAGAGTTTTAAAAAGAATTTTAAGATTATTTTTTTATAAATGGAATGAGAATGCTTGAGGGAAAAAAAATGGAAAAGAAATGAGAGCTATGGAACAAAGAATTGGAAAAGGAATTAAGAACTTAGCACAAGAGTTACAAAGTCATGCCCCAAAACAAACTCCCTAGAAATTAGAATGGACCAAATAGAAGCCCAGTGACTCCATAAGGCAACAAGAAATATTAAAACAAAGTCAAAAGAATGAAAAAAAGGAAGAAAATCTAAAGTAGCTCTTAGCAAAAACAATTGCCCACAAAACAGATCAAGAAGAAAAAAATGTAAGAATCATTGTACTGTCTAAATCCTATGACTAAAAAGCAAATAGCCTACTCATCCTATTTCAAGAGTTTTTAAAAGAAAGCTGCCTAGATCTATTTCACTTGTCATCTCCTGATAGAAACTCTAAAATGAAAACTTCCAGGAACATCAGTAAAAATCCAGAATTTCCACGTCAAATAAAATATATTGCAAACCACCACCATAAAGAAATAGTTCAAATACTGAGGAGCTGCAGTCAGGATCACACATGATTTAGCAACCACCACTATTCAGAAACAGAAAAAACTTACAATATAATATTCCAAAAGGCAAAGGATATGTGCTTACAAACAAGAGCAACTCTCCCATCAAAACTAAGTATAATACTACTAGGAGGGAAATGGATTTTTAATGAAATAGAGGACTTTCAAGTATTCATGATGAAAAGACCAGAGATGTGTAGAAACCTTGAAGTTCAAACACAGTATGTAAGAGAAACATAAAAAGGTAAATATGAATGAACAATGATAGACAATGAAACAAGCAAGGATAAATCGCATACATTCAAATATAGGGAGATGGGGGCAGGTAGATGGTGCAAGTGAATACAGCACCTGCCCTGGAGTCAGGAGTAGCTGAGTTTAAATACGGAGTCAGACAGTTGATACTTAGTAACTGTGTGACCCTGGGCAAGTCACTTAACCCCATTGCCTAGTGAAAAACAAAAAAACAAAAACACACACAAAAACCCCAAATATAGGGATATGGCATATATGCCCCCTCTGATCCCTTATATCATGAGGCTCGATTAGACAAGGCCTGGCAGTGATTCTGTTATATCTTGATGATCTTAAGAAAAGAATGGAAAGAAAGAGGATAAGGAATACACTGAGGGGAAAGGGAAAAGAAGATTAAGGAAAATTATCACATAATCAGGGTGTGCAAGTAGAATTGCATGCAAACAATTACTGCATGGGAGTGGCTGACACTAGAAACTTACTGCCACCTGAATAGGTCAAAAGAAGGAAGAATGCACAAAAGCACACACAAATTGGGTACAGAAATACATTTCATTCACAGGGAAATAGAAAAGAAAGGGAAGAAGAGTGAGGGGGAGTTAGAGGAAGTGGTAGATTAAGATAAGGATTAGTCCTAAACAAAACACACTGGAAGTATGTATAAAATATTTAAAATTCTTTTTGAGGTGGCAAAGAATGAGAATTTCAGGGGGTGCTCATAATTTGGGGAAATCGAACACATTAGGGTATATAAATGGGATGGAATACTATTGTGCTAAACATTTATAAGTGTAACTGACCAACTGGGATTCCAGCATGATGACATATGCTACCCACCTCTTGATAGAGAGGTGAAGGACTCAGAATACAGAATGAGACAAAAACTTTTTAGACATGGCCAATGTGGAACGTTGTTCTGATACATGTCTGTAATGGATTTTGTTTCACTTATGTTCTTAATTGGGAGGAAGGAGGTTTGGGTAGGAAGGTGAGAAGGAAGATTTTAGCTGATTAAAACAAATAAAATGTTTTTTAAAATTAAAAAAAATGGAAGAAGGCTTCAGTGTGAAAACAAAGAAGAGAAAGGATGTGAAGAGGCAGACGGAAATCCTTACCTGTGCCAGGAGGTTGGAGGGTGGAAGAATGTGACAAAAAGATAAATGGGAATACAGGCCATTGAACACTTAGAGCTAATAAATCAATACAAAGCTCTTATCAAAGAGAAAGGATTTTGTTGTGACTTTTTATTTTTACTTTGATAGCACAAGTGCAATTTCTGCTATTTTTGTGTGTGTTTATTTGATTCATTGTAAGTTTTGTTGTTTCAGCCCTTCATTTTTATTCTGTGATTCTTTGATTTTTAGGTGTTTCTTGTAAGCTACAGATTGTGGAGTTTTATTTTCTTATCTGACCTGTCATTCTTTTTTTGTTTTATTGAATTGTTTACTTCATTCAAATTTAAAGTTATGAGAGTTAGGTTTATGTTTTCTCCTATTTATCTTTGATATTGTTTTTTCCCAAAAAATTTTGGCTTATTTTTCTCTTCCTCCATAAAGACAGTATTTTGTCTTTCTAATTATTTTAGCAGAATCTTTTTAAGATAGTTGCATTTCCAGAGGTTCTCTTTTCTTCATACTCAAACCCATCCTCTCTCTCATTTGTTACTTTTCCCTTGTTTTGCAGTTTTGCTTAATGTATTCATTCATATTTCTTTCTTCCTTTTATCTAGTTGCGTAGTTTTCCCCCTTTTTTCTCTTTGTTGGTTAATTAAGTGAAATCCCCCTTCCTCTCTTCCTCTTCAATTTGTTTGTTGGTTTTTCATTTTGTTTCCTGAGCCTTTTTCTAAAAAGAATTTCTTTTTCTCATTCTCTTCATTATTTTTTTTCCCTTTCTGTCCATTCTAAGCTTTGATTCTTTGATTCATAGCCCTTATACTTATGTACTTTCTGTATTCTCATAAAACTTCCAAGGTATCTATTTTGTGTTCCCTCTTCTAAATAGTTTCTATATTTATTGCCTTATAGATTTTGTGCCTCCTCCCCACTTTTTCTGTTGTACCTCACTCTTTTATATATTTATACCCAGGGTATAAATGTTCTTGTGTCCTTGATTGTGCAATCCATTACTACCCTTTGCTCTCCCCGGGATCATAATTTCCCATTTGCCATAAAGTCTCCTCTCAGGGTCCATGCCTTCCTGCTTTTCTGGGTATTAGATTCCACCAGGAGCTGTGATTCTCCTTCATCTGAGGCAGGATGAGTAGTGTCTCTAAGCACCAAATCACAGCAGATCATGCCCATTGTAAGAGCCTCATCTCTTTACATTATAGAATATCTTGCTTCCTCTGTGGCTGTGTTCTTCACTCAGACCCCCTCCCACCATTGAAACAAGATTTCCTGCTTTGTTTCCCTGTGTTTCATATCCCTCCTTTTGTTGCCTCAGGAATTCTCTTGTAAGCCCTCTTCTTCTTGAGAGACTACAGGAATTATCTTTGCTTTATTGTTAACCTTGATTAGAGTACATAATGTATTCCAATATATCTACTTTCTCCCTCATCTTCTTTTATGCATCCTCCTGTTCTGCAATTTAGTGCTACCAAAAAATAATGATTCATCTGTAGTGGGGGTGTTGTGAGGTTTAGTCTATGATGTTTTGGGCCAGGTACTCCACCCTCACTTCTTCTAATTAACTTTTTTGCTTGCATCCTTATCTCCCTGTGTACTTTTAGAAAAAAAAAATCACTTAATGATTTCTCTGTTGTTGCTTTGATAGGTTTTTGTTGTTCTTGTGGTTAACCCTTTATGTGTTTATCTCTTTAGGTTTTTTAAAAAAAACCTTTTTTTCCCCTGGGTAATTTATTTCATTGCCTATGCATTTATTTTAATTCAATAAACATTTGTTAAATGCCTACACTGTGCCAATCACTGGGAATTGTGATGGGTAAAATCTGAAATAACTGAGGAAACAAAGATTTGAACTTCTGAGCCTATCAATTTATTAAGCAATGCATGCTAATTGTATAACAAATCTGAACCAGGCCTTCTCCGCTTGCCACTAAATTCCAAATACAGGGAGAGACAGATTTTTATACATTAAAAGAAAACAAATGATAGGATATAAACCAAGATACATGATTAGATAATCTGATTTCTAATTGTAGGAAAGATTAGGGACTTTCCAAGTTGGGAGAGTGAGAGCAAACAGGTTCAATTTGCTGAAATCAGAAAAAGAGGTTCCACTCCCTGCCCCCCCCCCAAATGTCTGTATTCAATCAAAGAAACAAGGAAACAGTAACTGATTGAGCAGGATGGGGCCAGTTTTCAGATAAGACATATATAATTGTGAGAAAACTCTTTGCATCAATCTTTAGATCTGACTGGATTTCTGGTCAGCATAACCTAGGTCCTTAGTAAAGTGTTAAACAAATCTGGTCTCTAAGCAACAGTTAGAGATGGTCCAGCTTCCCAGCTATGCAGGACTAGATTCAAACAAGGAAATAAAGTTTTCTCACCATTTCCATAATTGAATAAAGTTTTCTCACAGGGTTTTCTCACAAGACAAAAATTGAATAGAAAGGGAATTGAACTAGATTCAGGATTAAATCACAAAATGGAGTCAGTGTGGTTCACCCAATTCTTGTTTGATTCATAGGAGTGGGGGACAGCTCATTATCCCCATGGACCACTTATTTATAAGCCAAATTTATAAGGTTTTTAATGTACTCATTCTCACTACTGACATTATGTACTTAGAAAAGACCACTGGGAAGCATCCTTTTTGCATAGCTTGGCACAACAGCTAACACAGAGTCTAAGTACAATCATCTTGTTACAAACCTTGTTAAATAGACCCTATAGGTAAACTAAGTCAGGCTACAGATCAAAATACTTAGAGGACCCACAATGAACTAATTTTGAGAGAGGAGATTTACTTGTTGCCAAGGTAACCAAGAAAACTTAGCAAACATAAACAGCATGAAATAAACAGACAAAGCAACACAATGATGATCATCAGTATTCAATAATATTAAGTCTTTTTGTATCCTAGTAACACATTCTCAATGTCCATTTAATCATCAGATTTTGTCTTGAGTCCCAGATGTCCCATGTAGTTGTCTGGTCCCTGGAAATATCTTCTATTAGACATTCTGAAATAGGCCTAATTTTCAGGACAGCTCTGAAGGAGCCTCTGCTTCTCTGGTTCCAAATCACTTGTAGAGATTCCTAGGTAATTCTGTTAAAATATGCCAGTAACAAGACTCCATATAATTTAGTACAACTTACTACATTTGGTTTTCCTGTAACTAGTTCATGTGCTAAAAACCAGTTCAAGCATTATAGAGCCAATCCTATTAACAACATAGGAATAAGAACATCAAATTAGGATCACAGAATTCACCAGAGACTTTGGAGAATGTCAGTTTTTATATACCACTTCCTGTTTTTATCTTTACCTAACCCCTGTTCCCACAATTCCCACACTTCTCTCAGGATACAAATAAGAAAAAGAAAGACATCCCTTGCCCTGAAGGAGCTCACAATCTAATGGGAGAAGACAATATACAAAAGGAAACCAAAAAGTAAGGGGAGGATGCACTAGGATGCATGATATTCAAGTAGAGCAGCTGATAGAAAATGAAAAGCCACTTGGAAAATTCTGAGCCCTCTACAGAGGAAGGCTTTGTGAAGATTTTGTGGTTTTTTTTGTTTTGTTTTGTTTTGTTTTGTTTTGTTTTGCTCTGCCTTCTAGTCATCCAGTCAGAGGAGAACCAACTGAGGGAGTTGAGGAGATGAACTTTTTTTTTTGAGTATCAAATTTTTTTTTATATCAATTTTTTTTTGAGTTTTGAGTATCAAAAGCTGAGTTAGTTTGCATGGTGATGAGATTTCAGATTTCTGATGATCAGTTTATCGTGGGGGTAGCATGACATTAGTGAAGTCAAAACCAAGCAGAGCTGCTAATGGAAAATCATTGCTGTATTTGGTTACTTTTCTTGTATTTCTGTCGTCTGGGGTGTTTGCAAAGCAGATAATCAGCTCAAGTCTGGTTTTCTTTGTAGGACCGCTTCAAATCCCTTTTTTAATTGAACTTTTATTAAATTTTTATTTATTTTATTTATCTATCTTTTTCATTAGTGATTAGACCCAGTTTTGTAGGATATGTCACCTTGGATTACATCTTGAGCTTCTTTGCTCTTTGGAACACATTATTCCATCTCCTCTTTGGTTTATCATAAATGCAGAATAGTCTTGTGTTATTTGAATTTCTTTTCCTTTATATTTAAAGGCCTTTCTGCTGGTTGCTTATAGAATTTCTTGTTTGTCATTGGAATTGTTCAATTTAACCACTATGCATTTTGGAGTTTGCAATTTCCTATATAGATTTGTTCCCCTCCCCACCCCCAAGGAAATCTGTATATTCTTTTGATTAGTGCTCAGTTTATTGTGTTCAGAAGTTCTATTTACTCAGGTTAGTAATCTTGGTGGCATCTTCTACTTCTTGTTCTCTCTCACCCCATATATCTAATCAGTTTCCAAATCTTGTTGTTTCTCCCTCCATATTCATACAATAATACCCTAGTTCAAGTCCTTGTCACCTTTCTTCTGAATTATTGCAGCAGCCTTCTTTTAAAAATGTATTTTTATTGATATATTAAATTAATATTTCTTTATTAGAAGCTAATTGATGTTATTTGGTTAAATAGAATTGGGGGGCTAGTTACTGGTAGCTAATGATGGGGAAAACACACCCAGAATGGAGATTCAAGCTGATGTCATTAGAGGAGAGATGCCCAGAATCCTGAGGGGGAAGATGTCTCTTGCCTCACTTTGTGTGAGTAAAGCCAGAGTATTTATAATTTGTGATAGAGAAGGAAAAGGAAGGTTGCCAATGTCTGATGCGCCCTCTAGATTTTGGTATAAGAGCAGATTTGTGAAAGATTTGAGGAATTGAAAACTCTCAATAATTAAATTTTGAAGGCATGGTGAAATAATTCCATTGAGAGGGGAAAAATGGAAATGATCTAGAGTCCAATGTGGATCCACTGGGAATTCACCAATCAAATCAGATTCCAAGAGACATGTGTAGAAGGTAGAAGCAAAGGTGTGGCACAGAGAGAAGATAGCTGAGTGAGGGGCTATGTGTAAAAGCAGCTCCTGTTCATCGCCTCAAAAAGAAATGTGCCTAATACAGTGTTTTAGTATTTTTTTTAATTAAATTTTAAAAACAGTGTTTAAAAAAAAGAGAAAGGAAAGATTCCTACAGTGTAGTTCTATCACCAAAAAAAATAGCACAGGACCGTTATCACCAGTTCCCTGCTTCTGCTTACACTGTGCTCCCCATTCTCATCTCTCTAATCCCCACTCCCTACCCTGGGATTCATGATTCAGGTTAGACAGAGTGATTGCTGCTGGGACAGAAGGCTACTAGGTCTACCAGTAGGGGTGGTGGACCACTACCAAAGACCTCTACCAACCACCTCAGCGTCTGTCTTTGCCTCTCAGAGTCTCTCCTCAGCAATAATCCAGCCAGTCCCAGTAATCTAGGCAAGACAGAGCAGTCAGCACCAGATGAGAGGGGGACCCAGGTCTGCTCCAAAACTAACTGGAACAAAAGAAAAGGGGTTTCCTGCAAGATGGTATGACAATCTGAGTATAAGCCTAGCTCTCCTTCCAAGCATCCAGAAATGCACCCAATAAGCTAAAAACAAAAACAAAAACAACAAATAAAATAGGGGAAAGGAAAGAAATCCCCTTCCTCCCCTCCACCAAGGCCTCCACAGGGAAAAAAAAAAAGCAGCATAGAGAAAATGAGCAAGCAAAGAACTCCCCCCAGAATGTAAACGTGCTACAGAGTTACAGAATGCCAATATTAAAATGGCAACAATTAAAATTAGAACTCCTGAAAACAGAATGAAATGGTCACAATAACCTTGAGAGAGTATAGAAAGAACCAAAGGAAAAAGTAAGGAGCAAAATTTGAGCTTTTAATGAAAACTCAAAAGAAGTTTCTACACCTTAGAATAGAAGCTTAGAAATCTTATGAAAGCAGTAAACACCTTGGAAAAAAAGAAGGAAGGACTCATAACTCAAAAATCCAATGGTACAATAAGAACTTTTAAAGAAAAGTTAAGACAGCAAAATTGGAATAATGTACAAGATATCTACAATAAAAAGCATGACTTAACATGTTTGACCAGGGATATAAAACTTGGAAACTTTGTAGAAAGACATGATGAAACAAAATACTTCAAAATTTTATTTCAAGAAATCTTAAAATAAAATTAACTTAAAAAATTAAATTGCCCAGAAGTATTAGAATCAGAAGACAAAGTACAGATCTAGTTGGCACAGTGGAGAGAGTGTCAGACCTAGAATCAGGAAGACCTGAGTTCAAGTGTGACTTCAAGCTGTGTGACCCTGGGCAAGTCACTTAACCTTTGTTTGTCTCCATTTCCTCATCTGCGAAATGGGGAAAATAGCACCTACTTCCCAAGGTTGTTGTGAGGATCAAATGAGATGATAATTGTAAAGCACTTATAGCACAGTGACTGGCACATACTAAGTGTTATATAAACAGAATATAGTTGGCTATTATTATTCTATCAATACAAAGCACAGGAACCCCAGATTCAATATATACAGAAATATTCACAGAAATATTGTTGGCAATCTCCAGTCAAACAGAAAATACAGCAAGCAACTAGGAAGAGACCACTGAACTCCAGTCAGAATCACACAGGAATACACATCACTAATAGCAATGACAAAAAAAAAAATATTGGAATATGTTACACTGAAAAGTAAGGAAAAGGATTTGTATTTAAGAATGCAACATTGAGTGTAATCCTAAAAAAAAAATAAATGGACCAAGACATAGTGTGGTGCTTGGTTCTAATGTTGACTCTGCCTCGTTCTTGGCTTTAATGTTGGCTCTGCCTCTTACAATCTTTGTGACAATGGTCAAGTTACTTAAACTCTTTGGGCCTTAATATCTCACCTATAACATGAAGGACATGGACTAGAAGACCTCTAAAATCCCACTACTCTAAACCTCAGATCCTATGAATTTTAATAGAACCAATGACTTCTAAGCATTCTTGACGAACAACAGAGCTAAGTAGAGTCTTTGAAATGTAAATATACCAGATGAAAGAAATTTAAGAAAGGTAAACAAATTTGAATAGTTCAAAGAGGTCTAAGTGGTGATTCAGGGCTCATATTCTGAAAGGAAGAAAAGACAATAGTTATTCCAGAGTACCACCCAAACCAAAGGTTATCAAGAGAACCAAGTTTTGGACATTCAAAAAATAAATAATGGCAGCAACAACAACAAAATACTGTAGAAAAGGAAAATAGAAATAAGAAGGAGGAACTTAGTATTTCTTGTATTTGGAACTTGTTGGTGAAGTTCAATCTGACAGAAATGGGAAATGGGGAGGAATGGTTCTTTTCAGGAATTGAATTCTTATATAACCTGGGAAAGGGAACACTAAAATAAATTATATTGGTAGTATTGTGAGAAATAGCCAGTTTTTATTTTCACAAAAGTCAATCTAAGGGTTAGGTTGAACAAAGGAAGCCATAAATTAGAATAAGAAAACACTGTTGGTGGGTGAATAGACTAACTGATTCTGAGGTTAGGTATAGATTCACATCAAAAGGGGTGTTCCTAAATAAAGGCAAAAGTAGATGCAGGCCTGGATCCCCAAATAGTGGGGAGAGATGTAATTAGGGGTGGAGACTCACGTGGGGAAATTAGGTGCTTCAGACAGGGTGTAACCTCTATCGTACCCAGCCAATGGGGAAACAGGAGGGAAATTTGAATTGGGAATAGGGAATAAAAAGGTCTGATATGTGTGCCCCCACATATGAGACACCTGGCCTTCCCAGGCCCTTAATGAAGTTTTTTCCTGGTTTAAAAAATGGCTTTGTGAAGTTCGTGGTAAGACTTTTTTGCTGCCAATAGTATTAAGTACAATAAACTTAAACAAGTGACTGGGCCGAGATAGAGAGGAGGAGAAAGGTTATTTAAATGGTAGGGTAGCATTGGGGAAGGAATTACCTAAAACAAAACAAACTTATTATGGAAGGCTAATTAATAAAAGAAAAAATGGCCAAGATCTAGTGAGCGATTTGGTCTGATCTAGGAGGGAGGGGTAGGAAAGGGAGGTTGTTGCAAACAACATAATGCACCTATATGCAGAGTATACTTTGAGTTGGAGTCTTCAGTGTTTCCTCCCAAAGAGTCTTCCATCTGCTAGTGTACACCTCTTTTTTTTTTAAGGCAATTGGGGTTAAGTAACTTGCCCAGGGTCACACAGCTAGTAAGTGTCAAGTGTTTGGTCTGAGGCTGGATTTGAACTCAGGTCCTCCTGACTTCAGGGCCGGTGCTCTACCCACTGTGCCACCCAGCTGCCCCTTTTCTGGCATTTTTTTTTCTTTTTTTGGTGAGGCAATTTGAGTTAAGTGACTTGCCCAGGGTCACACAGCTAGTAAGTGTCAAGTGTCTGAGGTCGGATTTGAACTCAGGTCCTCCTGACTCCAGGGCCACTGCTCTATCTGCTGGGCCACCTAGCTGCCCTACACCTCTTTTCTAATTGTACTCCTCTGACTCTCCACCAAGATTTTTAAAACTGCTACTGTAGAGGAGAACTCCAGCTTCTAGTCCTAACTTTGATAATGAGTTCTTTTCACTTGTACTAGAAAGAAATACAATTCTGAGTCTAGCAACTTAGTCCCCCTTGCAAGGTCACCAGTCCAAGCCTTACCAGAAAGACTATTATATTACTAATAAATGCAGAAAGAAGGGGTAGGAAGAGAAAGTCTACCTAAGACAACAACAAAATTCATTGAACGATTTAATGATTTTTATTTAAGATAACAACAAAATCCCTTAAATGATTTTTCCTAGCCATTTCTAAACCATGCCACCTGTACTCTGGTTATCTTCCTTGTTCCTATCCCACTGGAACCTGAACTCTGCCCCCTAAAACCATGGATTCTGATAGATGAACTTTTATCCAATCTCCCCCAGAAGCAGGACTTTATATAACTTAGCCATCTCCAAACCATATACCCCCAAATCCCTTTTTTATTTTTTTTTTTTTGGTGAGGCAATTGGAGTTAAGTGACTTGCCCAGAGTCACACAGCTCAGTGAGTGTTATATGTCTGAGGTCGGATTTGAACTCAGGTCTTCCTGACTCCAGGGCCAGTGCTCTATCCACAAAATCCCATTTTCTTGATCTTCTTTGTGTGTTATCCCACTCTCTACCCTCCGTAAAATCTAAGCTTCTTGAGGACACAGACTATCTTGTTTCCTTCTATTTGTACTTGCTTCCTTGTATGTGCACTTAGTGAAGAAGAAGGGGGTTTTGGGGTGCTCCTAGATGCACAGAGGCACCCCAAGATTGCAGGAAAAAGCCCCAGATCGCGGCGCGGATCTGCCTGAAAGAATTCGACCCAGATCTTCTTCCAGCCAGAGAAAAAGTTTATTAAAGATAAAGCATATAGGCCAAACTCCAAAGGAACCCAAACATCAGTGATCTAAATGGGGCTTAAGGTGGTCAGGTGATGCTCGTAAGGATGAGTGGCATGAGGCAGTCTCAGCCTCTTGGGCATAAAGCAAGCTCAGCCTCTGAGTGGGGGCTGAAGTGGATGGGCCATGTGACGCCCGTGAGGACAAGCAGGTGGGCAAGCAGGCGAGAGCCTCAGCCTCTAGGCTTGAGAACAGCTCAGCGTCAGAATGAGGCAAAGATGAGTCTTAAGTACAGAAAGACTGGAGGAGGGGTCTAGGAGTGGCCAAGCAGTTTGGAGTGATGAGAGGAGGGGTCTAAGGAGATTTGGATGGAGTGGCTAGTAAGCTGGGATGAACAGAACTCCTGGGTCCTGGACCTCTTGGCGCCTAGCTAGGATTAAGGGTGAGAAATGACCAAAGGCCATAGGAAGGTGTAACAATGGAAGGGAGACTGGGTGTAGCCACAATGCAAGGCCAGTTGAAGGGGGGAGGTGATTGAGAGGAAGGGTCCAGGTGGGAGTTCCATTTGGAATATCTGAGAGATTTGAACAGACAATGAGAATAGATAATGAAGGGAGCTGGAAGGGGAAGTTTGCTTTCACAGGGAAATAAAAGCAGTTTCTAAAACTTTAAGGTTTTCCTGGGACTGGTAAACAAACTGAAGTCAGGTTCTTTTTGGGGTCAGGAAGGAAAGCGCATTTGAATAAGATTTCAAAGAGGGAATCTAAAAGTTTTAAGGTTTTTCTGGGAATTGTAAACAAAGGAGCCAAATTCCTTTTGAAGGAAAGGGGGAAGGGAAAAGAGGCAAAGATAAACCTCTTCGTTAGTACAGTGTCAGGTATATAGTAAACACTTAATAAATGTATTTTATTCATTTTTCACCATTAACTAATGATTGGTAATTAACTAACCAAGACATGCAGGAATTATATAATACTATAAAACATTTTTTTGCAATAATAACAGCAGACCTAAATAATTAAAGCATTTGCACCAAATAACTTTGATAAAAGTTTGACATCCAAACTATTTAGGGAACTGACACAAATATATGACCCTAATAGATAGGTGGCCAAAATACATTAATAAATATTTTAAAAAGAAAACAAGGAAAAAATCAAGCACCTAAAAATGTTCAAAATCACCAAAAATCATAAGGATACAAGTTAAAATAACCCAGTGATATCACCTCATACCTATCAAGCTAGCAAAGATTCAAAAAGATGGAGTGACTTTAGGAAGATGAGCACCCCAATTCATCACTATGGATTGGTTCAGCTACTCTGTGAAACTGTGAACTGATTCAATTCTACCTTGGAAAATGATGTGGAATGATTCAAGAAAAGTAACTTAACTATTCATACCTTTGACCTAGAGATCCTACTACTAGGACTGTATCCCAAGGAGGTTATTAACAGCAAGAAATGAGCCAATCATACAAAAAAGTTCCTAGCAGGATTTTAAAAGTAATAACAGAAAGGAAGAAATAAAATATATGCTCAGTGGTTTGGGAATAGGTGAACAAATTATGGAACATTAGTGTAATTGGACATTATGGCACACGCTAAGGAATGACAGATATGAATGATCCAGAGGGACATTGACAGATTTGCCAAAGAAACAATGTGCACAATGATTACAATAGTGAAAATATAGACCAAAGCGAGAGGCAACAAAACTGTCACGAAAATGAGTCAATATTAGTGCCATCCATACTGACAAAGTTATAGGAAATATGCATGCCTTTTTTTCTGTTTATAATCAATCTGTTTTGGAGAAATATACTTTGTAAAGTCATTTGTTGGGCATATTTTCTTGTAAAAACAAAATGTATCCATATTTTTTTCTATGTGGCCCTTCTCTGTAAGAGTAACTCAGAATGAGCTGTTAGTAAAAAGTAAGAATTTGATTTTGTAAATTAATAATAGATGACATTTACATAGTGTTTACTATCTGCCAGGCATTGTGTTAAGTGCTCTCCTTTTTCCTTTGTTGTTTTGTTTTACTGCTTCATTCTTGTGGTTCCTCCCATTAACTATAATTGTTTTTTCCATCATGACTAATGGGAAAATATGCTTAATATGGATGTATAAGTAGGGCCTATATCAAATTGCACGTCATCTGGGGGGGGCAGGGGAGGAAGGGGGAGAAAATTTAAAACTCAAAATCTTATGGAAGTGAATGTTGAAAACTAAAAATAAATTATCTTAAAAAAAAGAAGGAATAGGAGAGGTCAGTAGGGACAGGGTGCAGAACTATGACTGAAAGATCATGACTGGCACATACTTGCAGAAAAAGAGCCCAGAATATCCATCTCAGTGGAGACAGCATTGTTGTTTCTTTGTCCTTCATTATCAAAGAGGACCATGATACCAGGAAGGTGATGCCATGACTTGAAAGTGAATTGGATTTAAGTGAGGGAGGGCTATGCAAAGTCACCAGCCTCATTCTCTCCTCCATAACCATCTGGGTCCAGTGGTAAGATATAGATCAGGACAACTGGAGATAGCCTCAGATACAGTGGGGGCCTTGGCCTTTTTAAGCTAAGGTCTTTCTCAGGTCTCAGTGTGACTAAGGCAACACCCATTCAGTGATTAAGGCTAGGTAAGAAATGAGACTAAAATGACCTCTTTTACCTAGGCCAAAAAAAGAAAAAATCAGTCTGAGAGGGGAATACTCAGGATTTCTGGCCAAAACAGAAACAATTGCTATTTACATTCACTCTGAGCCATAGAGGCCCAAACAATGACCTATTGTTGGCCAATTGGTCAGAGCCAGAGTTATTTGCCTCATATCTTACCTAGCCTTGATCACTGAATACTGAATGATGGATAGCCTTATTGTTTAGGACCCTGACTGTTAATAGAATCCAGGAAGTTAAACTTCTTATATCACATTCTGCTTTGTATCATACTTGGGCATATGTCCTATCCTCCCTATTAGATTGTAAGCCCCTTGAAAATGGACTTATTTTTCTTCCATGTGTCCCCATAGCCTTGAAGAGTACCTAGTCTATATAAGTGCTTAATAAGTCTGTGTTGAATTGAATTGTATAGGTGGAAAAAGTACCAAACTCCTTAAATAATGTATCCACCAAAATAAATATGCAAGTTAGTATCATGCAAATTGAGATAGAAGAGTGCTAAAAGAATGCAGAGCTGAAGACTGATCAAGACTAGGTAGAGTTATTCAGGGAAGTCTTAAAATAACTATCTACGATAATAGATTCAGCTACCTATGTGGAGTGAGTAGACTAAAAATTATTTAACTGATGTTCGTTTTAAAAACATGGCTATCATCTCCCAAAGTTTTCCTTTTCATTTGTAAAAGGAACACAGTTAAGAAAAATAAATGGACACATTGACCATATTTTACAGTATGTACTTCATTCTGTACCTTATCTACCATTTCATTACCAAGAGGAGGGAGGCCTATTTCACCAAAAGTCCAATCAAATCACAATTGGGAGTTGGTAGATTCTTAAGACAACCAAGTATACTTCCATTTCATTCCTTAGAAAAATTCATTAATTTTTCATTAGTGTGCTGATTACCCATCAGAGAAAGTAATGTTGTTTTACTAACCATCAGATGATGGTTGTAAAGTACTCGTCACAATGCCTGACACATACTAGATGCTTAACAAATGCTTGTTCCCTTTTCTTCCCTCTCTCATAGCCGTGACAGAAAATCTTAATTTTGTCCTAGGTTTTATGAATTCTCAAAACTCTGAGTGTTCTGAGTTGGGATCATCTGCCTAGACACTGTAAGACTAATCAAAGGATGTTATTAATGGTTTCTGAGAATGAATTTTGGCATCTTTAAGAAGGATGATGACCCCCATCTCTGGGCTTCAGGAAAGGAGAGAGAATAAATTATAAAGAATATACATGCTTCTTCAACTGCACCTCTTCTAGAGTTTTAGACTGACTAAATGACAAGGGTCCCTAAATCATCTTCACCAACTAGCTCAGTCCCTATTGTGAATTTTGTCTCCAAAGCCACCTTTACTGTGGGACATTTCAACAGCCTTAACTGGGGATACTCTCCTTTTATTTCCTCTATACCTTCTAGCCTTTAAATTCAGCTCAAAACTCATTTCTTCCATAAAGCATTCCCTTTAACAGTCAAGAAAACCACTTGAATGTTGCTGTGATCTCATTGATGCAGTTTCAGTGGTGCATGCAGATCAATACCTAGATTTCTTATCCTTTGGATTTGTAGCCTGTGCCCTTCCCTAAACCCATCCCATAATCTAGAGGCTTTATTTTCTTTATGTTTCACTTATACCAAATGCAACACTTGATGCCTCTACTCCATGCCAGCCCCGCCTCTTTTTTTTTTTTGTCCACATAAGTGTAACTATCCTCTAATATTTTCTTCCTTCCATTCAATGAGAAGTCAGGCTCTGGTTACCTGCTGGAGAGTGAGAATAATGTGTACAATTAAAGATATAGAAGCAAAGGAGGATATTGCAGTACAGAGGAGATGTGATATACTTCTTAGCTGTCAGAAACCAGAAAGGAAAGTCTCAAGGTCAGAAACCCGAAGGTAAAGGCAGCAGGCTCTCTTTGCCAACGCTTATTCTTGGTACTATTTCCCCTGCTGTGTGAGGAAAAATGTTAAGAAGCATTAGAGGCTCTAAAGACATGAAAGAAAGATCCATGTAATATTAGGAAATGACCTGTATGTACAAAAATAGGAACTCTCTTTTGCATGGTGAAGGACTGGAAACTAAAGACTTGCCCATTCAGTGGGGAATGGAGGAATAAATTATGGTATATGAATATAATATAATACAATTTAGCAGAAGAAATGATGAAAGGAACAATTTCAGAAAAACCTGAGAAGACTTGTATGTAATCACACAGAATGAAGTGAGCAGAACTAGGAGAACAATTCCTATTAAACAACATTATAAAGAAAAACAATTTTGAAAGACTTAAGAACACTAATCAGTGCAATGATCAACCACAATCTCAGAGAAAAGCTAGGAGCTTCAATGGATAGAACACCAGGCCTGTCATCAGGAAGACCTGAGTTAAAGTCTGGCCTCAGACATTACGCTTAGCATACCTAGTATGTGGCTTATGTATACTATATATTATACACAGTAAATGCTATATAAATCCTAGCTATCAATAGTTAGCATTTATATAGCACTTTAAGGTTTGCAAAGCATTTTACAAATATTACCTTATTTGATCCTCACAATAATTTTGGGAGGTAGGTGCTATTATTTACATTTTACAGTGGAGGAAACTGAGCCAGACAGAGGTTGAGTGACTTTCCCAGGGTCACACATCTAGCGAGCTTTGGATTTGAACATGGGTCTTCTTAATTCTAGGTCCGACTGCTCCATCCACTGCACCACGTCCTGACAGAGAGCTGATGGACTCAGGATACAGAATGAAACATTTTTTGGATATGGAAACTATGAGAATTTGTTTTTGTTTTACTATATATATTTGTTACAAGGGTTGTTTTTCTTTCTTTTTCAATTGCAGAAAACATAGGAGGGAAAGAAAATAATTAATTAAAAAACAATTTTGAATTAAAAAAAAAAAGTAGAAAGAAGCAAACAAAAAAAAGGCAACAGTTAGAAATCCATGCCAGCAACAGAATGTTAAACAGAAGGGTATTGGACCCTGAATCTATGCCCTATACTGTAACAGAAGCTGAGACCAAAGTTCCTGATATTCTGTTTAATGGTTGGCCCTACTGGAAGCATGAGCTAAACATCATTGAGAGAACCACATTGTGTTTCTTATTCTCATTTGATTGATCATCGGACTAATTGCCACTAGAAACTAAACAATACAAATATGTCTTCCCTGAAATTCCTGAATTCAGAATGGTCTATGTACTGTCGAGGATGGGTGGGGGATTGGGGTTGAAAGAGAAGGGTCCCTGGGTCTAGGAGAAGCATTAGGAGTGAGTGTGGAAGATGTTTTATTATGTACTATTTTATCACTTTTATTGATTCTGTGTGAGGAATAAAGCACTGTATACCAATTGAGCATCTTTTATCTTTCTCTGTGGTAAAGTGACTCCATAATTCTAAAGTCACGTGACTAGAGCTTTCGTGAAATATGGCAAGTTCAGGGGAGAGTTGAGGTTTTGTCAGCAGGATGGGGACTTGAGAGCTAATTCTATTTGGATAGATATATATTAAGCACTTTCCCTAGATTAGTAAAATGCTGTTCCCGCCCAGAAAGAGGCATTTCCAGAGAACGGAAGGTTATCCACTTTTTTGAGGACTATAGAGAGCTAGAAACTTCCCCAGTATATTTACTTCTGTGAGGTGGAGCACATAAGCACCAGGGGGACTGTGAAATTTCCTTGCACTTGATCCTTCCTGTTGACTAGAATCGAATTAGTGTCTAGCAGCACTACCTGATGATTAAATACATCCTGGATGATGGCTTTTCCATAACTTCTTGGCACATCATTAGTAATACGCTGTAACCTAGTCATACCCGCCATGCATCTTTGCATTGTTCTTTGCAAATTTTTATTTTGATCACCAGTAATTTTGATTTTAAAAATCCAAGAAAACTACAGTGGGAATAATTTGTTTTCCAAAAAAGAATGAACACAACCAAATTAATTTCCTTTAAGAATGATCATTTTATGGGGCAGGTAGGTGGTGCAGTGGATAGAGCTCCAGCCTTGGAGTCAGGAGGACCTGAGTTCAAATCCATCCTCAGACACTTGATACTTACTAGCTGTGTGGTCTTGGGCAACTCACTAAACCCCCATTGCCTCACCAAAAAAAAAAAAAAAAAGAAAAAAAGAATGATGATTATACTATTATCTTTCAACTTTTTTTTAACAAAATTATGAAAATCATAGTAATTTCTCAAACATGGATTTACAAATAGCCACATGATTCATGGCCTTTTGAAATGTGTGTCCATTTTTTAAGCAAACCATCCAGTGATACTCAGGCTTCAGCTCTTTAATATGACACTTGCAGCTTAGACTTAATTTCTTTAGAGAACTCACATTGATATTGGACTTTCCAGTTTATGTAGTAGTCATGTGATTTCTCTGGCCTATAGTTAATAGCAAATGTGGTTCCAGTTACAAAACTACATCAATACTTTGTTCCAAGACATTTTGTCTTCATGTTTGTAAACTAGTTTTCTTTGATTACATCTCCACTCTTCTTTTCTTCTTGTCTCTCATGCCTTTCTACCCAGCTAGGAGATATTAATATCTTTCTTTCTTATATCATTTATTATAATGTTATAAAAGTTACACTGGGTATTCTTTTCCATTTTTTAAAAATTTGATCTCTGTACTGTACCCAAGACAGTGCCTTACATATAAGTACTTAATAAATGTGTGTTGAGATAATATATTTTAATTAATCATTGAATCAATATAATTATATCAATTTTTAAAAATACTACAATGCAAATGAGATGTATTTCCAACTTGAGTGAGTTCCTATTGTGAAATGTTATTTATTCTGTATTTGTACAGGAAAATAATTAGGCACTAAAACCAATATCCTGTGCTATTTTCTTGTAAAAATATTTTTAACAAAGAATTATTTAACAAGTTTAAGCTTAGTCTTATTAAATGTTATTGTTGCTGGAAGAAATTTCAGGGCAATGCTTCTTCAGGCTGGACTCAAAGAGATTTGATAGCTTCACATATGTGTTCTTTGGTATGTGATTTCTTTTTGTTAACTGGAAGAAAGGAATATTGTTATATAAGAAAGGAACGTTGTGTTGACAATTTGAACTGCCTTCTTAATCAGCACCCTGATCTGCCTGAGGATTTTATTTTGCATTTTATAGTGTTATTAAGTATGCATTTTCTTCCACCCACTCTGCTCTTAGTGCTTCTTTATTAAGAGGCTCCCTATGAGAGCACTTACGTAAAGTATGAATCTTGTATCAATATAGTACCACCACATCACTGGACTAGGAAGGTCATTCTGTCTCTTGAATTCCATTAGCTATTATTGATGGTGCACAATAGAGGAACAATCTTGTTTACTGGGATAACCAGGTTTGAAGAATCTTCTTAGTCAATACTTTAGCCTTCCACCTTGACACAATCCCCGATTCTTTTTCTCTCTAAATTCTGAAAATCTGGCAGTGTTCATATCCTTAGTGTAATCTTAAACAACAAAGGCAGAAAATTATCGGCCTGTGTTGTACTAGCAGTATATCATATTCATTCAGGAGCATTCAAAGATGGGACCTAGGACCTTTACACCTTTCACTCTGACAATAGACCAGGAAGCTAACAATAGGGGAAAAAAAAGCTTATCAGCATCATGGGACGGCTAAATAGGTAAACAGGACATCTCTCGAATATGCCCCCTTCCCTCAGATATTGCCTCCATCCTGGTTCAGTACCTTATCATTTCATGATTGGGCTATTACAATAGCCTGCTGGTGGGTCTGCCTGCCTTAGATCTCTCTCCACTACAATTTATCCTTCATTCAACCACTAAAGTTATTTTCCTAAGGCACAGGTCTAACTGTGTCACCCCCTACTCAAACTCTGGTAGTCTCTATCATTTCCAGGATCAAATATAAAATCTTTCATTTGGCATTCAAAAACCTTCATAACCTCTCCCCCCCCCCAATCATCTAGTCTTCTTACACTTTACATTCTCCATCCTCCGCCCCAACATTCTCTTCAATCAAGTGACACTGGCCTCCTCACAATTCCATGGACAAGACACTGTCTCTCTAGGCTCTGGGCATTTTCTCTGGCTGTCCTTTATTCCTGGAATGTTCTCCCTACTAATGTCATCTCTGACCTCCTGACATCTCTGGCTTCCTTCATGTCCCACCTAAATTCCCCAAAAGCCTTTTACAGGAAGCCTTTCCCAACCTCTCTTAATTCTGGTGCTTTTTCCCTCTTTTAATTACTACCTATTTATGTTTGTACATATTTGCTCCCTTATTGTCTTCTCCGTTAGACTGTGAGCTCCTTGAGTGTGAGGATTGTGTATTGCCTCTTTTTGTACCCCCAGGGCTTAGCACAAAGCCTGGCACATAGTAGGTACTTAACAAATCCTTATTGGGGAAGCTAGGTGGAGCAGTGGATAGAGCACCAGCCCTGGATTCAGAAGGACCTGAGTTCAAATACAGCCTCAGACATATAATACTCACTAGCCATATGACCCTGGGCAAGTCACTTAACTGCATTACCTAGCCAAAAAAACCCAAATGCTTATTGACTGACTGAATGGGTATCAATATAGAACCTGTGGTCACTTTTGGACATGTTTTCCAATACAAATGATAATAACAGTTCAGTATCCACAATTATATGCCATTACTGATTAAGGGACATTAGATTTTCCTTCTCTGTCCCCTCAAAAACCTTTTAATTCAATTCAATATAATTAAACAAAAGTTTGCGTGTTACATGCAAAATCCCAGTGTTCTGGCATTTGGGATAAAAAAATACATATGATCTAAAGAAACTTCTTTACAACCCAACAGGGGAGAAAGAAATGGGAATCACAGGATTTAGAATTTAAAGGGACCTTAGAGATCACTTTGTCCAAATGTTTCACTTTTTAGATGAGAAAATTGTGGCCCATAGAGGTTAAGAGACTTGATCAAAGTCACACAGATAGTAAATAGATAACCCAGGTCCTCCAATTTCAAATCCAATGCTCTTTCCACAATGTTCTTTTCCTTCATGTTCCTAAGCTGTGATTTCATTGATATGGGGAACAACAAGGTCAAGAAATTCCTACTTTATCAGTGCAGGTTGGCATCCTCTTTGCAATTTGTACCCTGAGAGAGCTGCCTAGGGCATTGAGAAGCTAATTGACTTGCCCAGAAGAGCTACACAGCCCCTGTGTTTATGGGGCATAAACCCAGGTCTTCTTGGCTTTGAGGCCAAGTCTCTATACAACTCTCTTATATGAGTACTTCTGCCACAAGAAATGGCACATATGAAATTCTTTGAGAGCCAGGACTGTTTCATATTCTGTCTTCATATCCCCAGCACCTAGCACAGTGCCTGGCACAAAGTAAGAGCTTAATGAATGTTTGTTGATTGATATGAATAATCTAAGAAAATATGGGAAACTGGGAATTTATCCAGCCATTCTGGAAAGCAATTTGGAACCATGACCAAAAAGTCAGTAAATTGTGCATACCCTTTGATCTAGCAATACTTCTGCTAGGCCTATACACCAAAGAGAGAAAAAAAATTATTCATGTAATAGAATATTATTGTAGTATAATAAATTATAAAAAGGACAATTTCAGAGAAACCTGGGAAGACTTGTGTGAAGACAAATGATAACTTTGAACTTATGTATTTTATATTTTGACATAAAATATTTTATTATTTTTAATTTTAATTTTTTTGTTTTATTAGTTTATTATTAGTTATTTTGGTTTTGAAAATTTTTTTAAAATATATTTTAAAAGGAAAGCAAGCTGTCTGTACTAGAGAGTTATAGTATCATGTTTTTAAAAAATAGGATAAGAACAGGAGTGATGAAAATGATGTCAAATGAAGAAATGAGAATCTTAACAACAGTATACATACTGAAGATGAATAACAAAAATACTAATGATAATAATAACTCTAAGTCCAATCAATCATCTGTGCCATGGAGGGTCCAATGGCAAAGTATGGTTAAGCCAGACTGATTTTCAGCAGGAACTTCACATGCTTTGACACCTATGATAGCAGCTGTGAAAGCCTGGAAGGAACCTCAAAATGCTGCTGTAACTATATGGGTTAACACTCAGATCAGCATGATGCATCTGCTCCTAAAAATTAAAGAAAGAGCTTAGATGTTACACGGTTGCAAGGTAGCCCTATTCAAAACTTTGGTGGTGATCAGCTTGATACTGAGCAGAGCAGACCAAGTGGCATTCTTCCCGTAAGAAGGTAAGCTACAGGAGAGCAAATCAGAAACACATACCAATATGCCACCTTTTAGAAATGCTTCAGTGAAAATGGCACTGACCATTAAAGTGGACAAATTACAAGTGATCTTGAAGTGGACTGAAAGGCATAAATACTTTCATAATATCCAATTGCTATAAACATATATGATTTAAAAATTGGAACAACCTTACCAGTTTTAGCCTAGGGTTTGTCAACAGTACCCTCAACTCCAAATCATATAGCAACATATTACTGAACAGGATAGGGTGGTCATAAGAAATAATTTTATCCCTCAGCCTCAATTAGAAAAAAATAAGAGATAAAATTGAAAAGCTACTAAAGTATGAAGAAAGAAAAGTGGAAGAATAAATATTTTTGCTTACCATGAATTTCAGAAATTAAATCTAATAATAAAATGGATGAGAAAACAATACTGATGACTTCAATGATTTTGAAAAGGAGATAGGCACATTTTGACCTGAATTGTAAATTTGATGTTATGAATCCAGTTAGCATATCAACTGTGACAAAAAGAGTAATTTTTAAAAACTGGCATTTGTTATAACCATAATAAATGAATGCATTCTCATGCAGTATTTGATAGAAAATATAAAAACATTTCAGAACCTTCATACTACAGTATTTCTTTCTTTTTCTTTAATTTATTTATTTTTAGTTGTCAACATTCACTTCCACAAGATTTTGAGTTCCAAATTTTCTCCCCATCTCGTCCCTCTCCCCACCCCAACAGTGTGCATTCTTAATACCCCTTCCCCTAATCTGCCCTCCCTTCTATCACCCCACCTTCTCTTATTTCCTTCCCCTTCTATTTTCCTGTAGGGCAGGATAGATTTCTATACCCCATTGCCTATATATCTTATTTCCCAGTTGCATGTGAAAACATTTTTTAACATTTGTTTTTAAAACTTTGGGTTCCCAATTTTCTCCCTTCCTCCCTCCCCACCCACCCTCATTAAGAAGGCAAGCAACTCAAAACAGGTTATACGTGTGTAGTCATGCAGAACACTTCCATAGTAGTCATGTTGTGGAAAACTAACTACATTTCCCTTCATCCTATCCTGCCACCCATTTATTCTATTCTTTCTTTTGACCCTGTCCAGCCTCAGAAGTGTTTGCTTCTGATTACCCCCTCCCCCAATCTGCCCTCCCCTTTATCATCCCCCTGCTCTCTTATCTCCTTCCTCCCTATTTTCCTGTAGCACACAACACTATTTGTGGTAGCCATGGCCATGGTAAGGACTATAAGGAAATCTGGAGCTACCAAGGAATGCTCCTGAGGATAGGTGCCAAACACCATTCTGACAAAAGCAACTTGAAAGAACTATGGGAGATCTGTGGAAAGGCATTAGAAAACTCCGTCAATATCTATCTGGTATGCACAGCAGAAAATGCGAAAATAACATTGCCCAGTTAAAGGTAACAAAGAAATATACAGAAGAGAATAGAAAACAAAAGTATGTCAGAAATTCTAGATTCCTTTAATCAGCAATTGAAAGAGAAAGTCAAAAGGTCAAGTTGATACGAAGAGTCAAAACATCACAAAGAACAAAATAAATAATTAAACATTAAACAGAAACTATGGAGAATTGAGAAGCAAAGGAATCATAGAAGAGTGAGAACCACTGAAGGAAAATGTGGAAAATTTCTGGTCATCTACACAGGTGTCCAACTTGTAGCCAATGCAGTATGCAGTTGTCAATATGGCACCCACAGGGTTCTGTTTGTATTTGAGTTTGACACCAGTTATCTACACAGACACAATGATCTCAAAATGTCATTTGAACTCAATAAACATAAAATTCTGATTGTCAAGGAAAGACGGAGACTGAAGGCTTTGAGATTGAATCTGGACATCAGATTGAACCAATGGATACTTATCATTGGATTACCATGGATACATACAAAAGGTGATACTTTCAAGTACCTTGAACTCTCCCATGCAAAACACATCAAGCATTTAGCTATCAAAGAGAAAGCTATAGCTAGATATGTTAAGAGACTTGAGATCAAAACCCAATGGAAAGAACATATTTAAAGCAATTAGCACCTACATAATACCAATCTTAATGTATATTTTTGGAACTGTATGATAGGACCATAAAAAATTTGGAATATTGTAACAAAATCCTTCATAACAATAAAACACAAGTCTGATCATCATAAGATACCTATAGATAAATTAACACATCTTTGTCAAAAAGAAAAAAGAGAATTGATAGACTATCTCAGAGCACCTGACTATTAGGCCAGAGACCTACAGAAATACTTTTGGAATAAGCAGAAATTACTTCATTAAGCAGTAGGTTAATGCCATTGCATTTGTTGACTAACTGAAAGTGGTTTTCTACTGGATGGGACATCTAAAATGGCTAAGAGCCAAGAATAAAATCTAAAGTTCCTTTGGAAATAATATCAGTCTGGACTTAGTCAAAAATTGTAGAACCAATGACTGAGTCATACAGATTTGTTTATAGAAATGAAGATGTTTATGATGGCAGTTCTGTCCTAGGTCATTGCCATTAGACATTACAGAAGAACCATCCTTAAGGAGTCCAGATTTAGTGATCAACATAGATCATGCAAAGTAATGGTAAAAATCATGCAAAATATCACTGCAGTTTGTAAAAATGTAGCACCTACCAAATTTTATAACCTGGTGACTAGAATTATACATCAGAAGCTCACTCTTTTCCCAGGACTAGAAGAGGACAAATTCTAATACTATAAATACTTCAAAATACTCATGAGGACTCAATAAACTGTTCTAGGACCAGAACATTATCACAGACCTATAATTTTCTGGATATAACATTGATCCATAAAACAATTTAATACAGTACTTTAGTAGAAAATATCATACCAAATACTCATAATCTCTAAGCTGTGTGGAGTGAAAAAATTTCAATATATAGACACCTAGAAGAAGAAATCAAAATTATATGGAAAGAGGACAAGGTGCATATAATTTTCTTCATTAAATCATCCTCTGGAGTTGTACCAAGGATGTTTAAGTGAACCTACAGAAGACAGGCTTATATTCTAATGCTTTTTGTTGTTGTTGTTCATGTTTCAGTTATGTCTGACTCTTCATGACCCTATTTGGGGTTTTCTCGGCAAAGATACTGAAGTGGTTTGCCATTTCCTTTTCCAGCTCATTCTTTACAGATGAGGAAACTGAGACAAATAGGGTTAAATGACTTGCCCAGAGTCACATAGCTAGTAAGTGTCTGAGGTCATATTTGAATTCAGGAAGATACGTCTTCTTGACTTCAGGCCTGGCATTCTATCTGCTGTGTCACCTAGCAGCCCAAATGCTTTTATTCAACTATAAAATTCAATTATTTTATCTATATATGCAATAGTCTGCAGAACATTAAATATAAATGAATAATAGCAGGATAGAGGTTTATCCCAGGATCTTTCTTATTCCCTTTAAATGAGATGAATGATTTTTTCCCCTATGATAATAAGTTGTAGATTTAGATATAGTTTAGACCAGATAGTCTCTGAGATCCTTTCCAACTCTGAAATTCTGTGATTCCACAATGAGTCATTGAGCCCACAAGAAGACTTGGGGGCATCTAGGTGGTGCAGTGGATACAACACCGGCCCTAAAGTCAAGAGGACCTGAGTTCAAGTCCGGCCTCAGACCAAACACTTGACACTTACTAGCTGTGTGACCCTGGGCAGGTCACTTAACCCCAATTGCTTAAAAAAAAAAAGACATTAACATTAAAAATAGTGGGGGCAGCTAGGTGTGCAGTGGATAGAGCACTGGCCCTGGATTCAGGAGGACCTGAGTTCAAATCCAGCCTCAGACACATAACACTTACTAGCTGTGTGACCCTGGGCAAGTCACTTAACCCCATTGTCTAGCTGAAAAAGAAGAAGAAGAAGAAGAATATTTGGAAGCAAAAAATAGATTTTTGTTATTTTATTTAATATGCACTTCAAAATAACTGAATAATAAAATTTACAGTAGTATGTATGTGATCCAAAGGTAAACTGCATGTGATTGTGCACTACAGAAACAACCCTTGACAGCTCCTGTGCTGTTTTCCTAAAGCTTCCAGAAAGGTAGAGTCTCACTATTAATTATCCAAAGAGGAAATCCAATATGTAAGTCACCCTGTAGGTAATTCTATCATCACACCACTCACTAGTGGTTCTGTTGGGGTTGTTTTGGTTCCCATGTGGAGGTCAGTCAGCTTGAACATGTCCAGACCACTTCACCTATCTCTTTGACCAGGCTGCATGAATTCTTTGGGTGGGATGAAAGCTAAGGTGATTATATGAACTATGCCGCTAAATTATTAATAGGAAAATTATGGCTCTCTCCCCCTATACCTGAACATTCCTATCTTAATCACTTTTACCCCATTGACCTCCAAATACTCCCACCATTTGCTGTCTTTGCTCCTACACATGTGCTACTTAACCAAAGTGGAGATCACTAAACTGTGCTGAGTCTACTACAAATTTATGTTACATGACCTCAACTGGTCCCTCCGTGCTGTAAGGCACTTCTTTAATTCACTAACCCACTCAACACAATGGCTCTTCCAAACCTTTTAATCCTCCTTCAAAACTCCCATGGCTTTGCCTCCCCTCACCCTCTCAGCTAAGAACCTTGACTCATATTTTACTTGTAACACCAGTCCCAAAGCTCATTGATATGAAACTCTCTCCTCATTGGTAGAGATGAATGCCTTACCCTGCATGAAGGGGAGGATGGAGTTGAGGAGAGTGGGAGAGCTCAGGTTTTTTCAGTTGAATTAGCAGGTCACACCTCAGAGCTGACTGTTCACTAGATTCAGCTACTCATTAGCTGCTGGCTCCAGAGTTCTCTGCCACTGACTGATTTCTGAGGAGACCTGTGATGGCTTTTGACCTTTCAAAGCTCACAATGTTGTAACTTGGCGCACTCCATCTCCAGATATTTTTTCACCTAAAATCAGGAAAGAATAAACACAAAGAGACAAAAGAAACAGAGATGACATGCAAACAAGGTAGTCAGATGAGAAATAGAGGCTACTGCCTACCCTCCTTCACCTTACTGTAATCTTTCTCACTCGGCAGTCACCAGGAAGGGAGAGATCATCTGCTTGAACCTTTTGTATGCATGGTCAGTTTCAACTCTGTCATCCATTCTTTAGGCTATGAAGCCAATTAAAAAACTCCACACTAGATAGCACTGACCCTTCTGTTACTCTTGACTGAAAATTGACTCTTCAAAGCTCCATGTGTTGGATTTAATCATGTAGGGAATATTGTTTATGTTCTTTATGAACATCACCAGAAAGGGTATATCTATAAATGCCCTAAGAACTGGACCCTCATTACTTGACAGGATGAAAAAAAGAAGCCAGTGCCTATGCTTATATAAATTCTAACCTGATCTTTTCAAACAAATAATGGACACTGAAAACTAGGAAATGGTAAAAGTAGAGATGTTGGCTGCCATCATTTCTTAGAGAAGTTTAACCCATCCATAAAAGGGACAACAAGGAAGCCTAAGAAAATCAGAAGTGGAATCACAAAAAAAAAAATTGATCTCTTTGAAGATTGGAGAGACATGGCAACAACACTCAATATTTATTTAGACATCAAGTTCATTTATAAAATGGTGCAGAGAAGGATAACAGAAGATTGTAAATGGTATTACCACACAAAATAGCAAAAGACAATTGAGGGGAAAACAATGCTGTAGAGAGGGTAGTATAATACTCAGCTAAGCCAGATCATCTGAAGAATACTTGTAGATTAAACCTGAAGTACAACAAATAGATATGAAATGGAACAGAACAATATTTCTATAGCAATTTATTCTTAGTGGCAGTAATAGTGGAATCACATTGATTCTATTACCTGAGTATCCAATATAGTGAAGTCAAGAAAAATTTCTCAACCTAATCAAATACACACAAAAGAAATCATTGTGACCATGATAAAATTTTAGGGGTACTCAAGAATTAATTTTCCATATGAGATGAACCTTAAAAGGATTTAAAGATAATAAATGGTACTTTTACCCAAAAGTACCCAAGAAAGCAGCAGCATATTGACTTGTGCCAATTTTTAAATTTCTATAAAGATCTTTATGAGGATGGGCTATATATACACCAAAAATAAACCTGATGAAGATAGGAGAAAGAAATTATGATTTGGATTTATAATGCTTCATATTTATATAAAACTTTATGGTATGCAAAGCACTTTACATACATTATCTTGTTTGATTCTCACAACAATCTTGTGTTGTGGTTGCTATTATCTCCATTTTACAAATGAAGAAACAGCCTTAGAGAGCTTAAGTGACTTAATCAAGATGACACAGTCAGCAAGTGTCTGAGGTAGGATTCTAACCCAGATCTTCTTGACTCTACTATATCATGCTTCAGACAGGAGAAGTTAACTAGACATGGATAGAGGAAAGAAGAATAAGTAATGGTAGTTAGTGACTACTAACTGAAGAGTACTGAGGCAATTACTGATCATAATTGTTAATAATAGAGAAGTCTGCTGTCTTCCAGTGTGTTTCTGAGATGTGAAAGAGAATCTCCCTAAACTTGTTAAACCTGGTTTATTCTGCAAATCAGCCGCAATGCAAATTAAGTGGGTGGATGCCATCATATTTGAATATCACATCTTAAAAATAGGCAGGTTGTCGTATCAGTTAGTCATAAAGGTTTGATGGAAGATCTATCAATGTGAAGACAAAAGACAGTGAATTTTTCTCTAAGAAAGTATGAAGGGCAAGAAAAATTTTGTAACGTCCCTCAAAGAGTGAGCTGTATTTGTATTTTGACTAGTACCATATTTCACTTCTGTCTAAAAGTCAAAGTTGTTTTCTGTCATTGAAGAGAAGAGGAAAGGACTGGGGGAATGTATTCTATTTTTCAAGTTATCACTAAGAATCAATCAATCTTTAATCAACAAGCATTTACTAATTGCTTTCTGTGTGGCAGGCATCGTACAAGGCACTGGTCATACAAAGACAAAAGTGAAACCATTTCCTATCCTCAAGGAGTTTGCATTCTATCA
Organism: Vombatus ursinus; assembly: GCF_900497805.2. Lineage (NCBI taxonomy): Eukaryota > Metazoa > Chordata > Mammalia > Diprotodontia > Vombatidae > Vombatus > Vombatus ursinus. The sequence continues at coordinate 9,771,947 of NW_020947062.1, read as the reverse complement.
AGGGAAACACCATGTACATATATGTGTATATATATATGAATATATACAAAAATATATGAAAAGTAAAAACTATGTAATTGCATTAGCAGCAGGGTTGAGGTAGGGGTTTTAAGAAAGACTTCAAGTAGGAGGGGTACTTGAGCTGAACTTTGAAGGAAGCCAGGGATTCTAAGAGGCAGAAGTGAGGAGGGTGAGCATTCCCAGAATGAGAGACAGCCAGTACTAAAGGAGATAGAATGCTGTGTGAGGAAGAGCAAGATAGACAGGTCAGATCACATGAAAGAGAATAATGTGTAATAAATAAGCCCCAAAAGGTAGCTTAGAGTCAGTATGTATAGTGTTTTAAATTTCAAAAAGAAGAGTTTGTACTTGATCCTAGAGGCAATAGGGAGCCCCTGGAGTTTATTTAGCAGAAGTGACATGGTTAGACTTGTGCTTTAGGAATATCACTTTGACAGCTGTGTGGAAGATGGATTGGAGATGGGAGAGAGTTGAGATAAGGAGGCCAAGTACAACCTGTTGTAATAGCGCAGGGGAGTGGTGATGAGGACATGAACTAGGGTGGTGGCTGGGTTGGTAGAGAGAAGGGAACACATGGGAATGATATGTTATAGAGACAGAATTGATGAAACTTGTCAATTTTTAAGATGTGCTGGGTAAGGGAGAATAAAGTATTTCTTCAATGAATGGAAGTTGTATCTCAGGTTGTAAACAAAGAAGAAAAAGAACGGAAGAAGAAGAAGGCATAAGGGAATTCTATCTCCATCAGAAAGTTGTAGAGGTGAATAATGGGATGCAGAAAAGAAAGAGAAGAAAACTGAATGTTTGGAGCCATGTAATTGGAAGTATGAGCTCTTTCTGTGGCATGGGACTGTGTCTGGAGCTGAGCTCCAATGAATGATGCCGTGGATTCAAAAGTGTCATCAGCAGAGAGGTCCATAGTAAGTCCAGTACGAATAAGGTGAGCTCCTGGGAGCCTAGCAAACTGACTCAGGTTAGAAATAGAGCTAGTCAGACTTAAGCACTGATCAGCAGTGGGATTGATTGACTTGTGAGCAGCTCTTGCACTTCCAGCCTGGGCTGAATAGGAAGACCCAGCCTGAAAAACAAAACAAATCCTCCAAACCCGTCCTGTATATTTTTCTTAGCTTTGATATCCCATTTCAGCTCATTCTAAGCTTTAGCATTTCTAACACCGTTCTTACAGACTCTGACAAGCTTACTTTCATCTTGCATTATGTTTTTAAAATCTACATGTGTCACTCAGAATTAAGCTAAAAAGGTGACTAAATGACCGCTGCTAGTCTTATACACCCAATGAACCAAATATCATGTGAAGTTCCATAATCACCATAATATTACAATACTTTTTTGTGGTAGCAAAAAACCACAAACAATGTAGATGCCCACCAACTAGGGAATGGCTAAATAGAATGTGGTACATGAATGCAATGGAATATTACTATCCTATAGGAAACAATGAGTATGAAAAAATACAGAGATAAGTGGGCTTAAAGGAAATAATGCAGTGTAAGAAAAGAACCAGAAAAATACATAGAGAGATCACTATAATGTAAATTGGGAGAATAATAAAACAAAACTGAAGGCCGTGTAATTATAATAACTGGGCTTGGCACCAGAAATGAGCGAAAAACTGCTTCTGCTTTCATTTCAAAGGTGAAGCACTAAAGGTGCATAATAGATGTGGTTATCTATTGATTGGTTCTGCCAAACTTAAATTTTTAAAAAATTTTTTTTACAAGGTAAGAAGGCTTTTTCAGTCGGGAAATGGGAAAGATAATATATTTGGAAATGAATATGATATAAAAAACCAAAAGCATCAATAATAAAAGCAGAAAAATCTTAGTTGGTCAATGAATTCCCTTTTCTTACGCATGATTCTCTTTAAATAACTCCCCCTTTCTTCTGCATTGAAATTGTTTATTTATGCCTTCAGAATTTCATTCTTGACACCTTACCAACTTTTCTCAGCTGACTTGCCCCATGGAATTTTAGGTCATGGGATCTTGCCTGGCCTTTCTCTGAACTCTTCAATTTTCTCTCCCCAAATCTAGGGTGTATGTCAGAATACAACCCCTCTTTCCTCTTCCTCTTCAGCAAATTCTAAGAAGGGCAGCACCTTCTCTCAAATTTCCTATAATTTCCACCTAAACAACCAGTATCTTTTTGTTGGTGACTATAAGATGCAGAATGACAATTTCCCTTACTGATTCCTCTACTTTTTGAAGTGTAAAGGGGAACTGGCACATATGCAGAGAGCCTCTGAGGCTCTTCCCAATGTGGAAGAGACAGCAGGATCTGCTCCTGAGACAGGCATGATAACAGGTAATAGAAGCGTCTTAGAAAAACTTCATTCTGATCTGCTCACTATGTGGTGGATAGCAGCCTCTTTTATTGGCTATGGCAGCCTTCAAAAGGCCTTAGATTCAGTATCTTCCTTTCTTTTTGGATCTCTTTTCTTGGTTTTACTCTGTACTGAGAGTGTCTGGTGAGAAGGGAGAGAAGGGAAGAAAATGAGCATTTATTAAGCACCTACTCGGTGTCTGGCACTGTGCTAAGTGCTTTACAAATATCTCATTTGATCAATGAAACAGTGCTGTAGGTGTCATGGCCCTATACCTCTGAGGCTAACACACTGCCCCATGAAAATGGTCCTTTGTCTCAGAGTTTGTTCTTTTGGTTTATGTGGATGAATTGGAGGCTACAATCTTATAAGTTTCAAAAGGTTAAGAAAGTAAACCATCTGGGAGTATAAGAGTCTGGGAGCCCAGGCATCTGGGAGTTAGGGGAGTGCAGGAGTCAAATCTATGCCATACTGAGCTTTGCGATTATCTTAGTATTAATACTCCAAGGATCAAGGAGAAACAACCTTTAGGACCCAACAATAGCTGAGATGAGGACTCATTCTGTAGCAATGCCATATTTGGATATAAAACAAGTGGACCAATGTTGTGTAGAAACTGTACAAAGTCTTAGCCCACTCTCCCCTGAAACCAAAGTGGTATAGGGAAGATCATGGCCCCAAGGTTTTAGGTAAAGTATTCATGTTTTTGTTATGGCTATATCTTCAAAGTAAATATCATTTCATAAAAGCTAATTGATGCTAAAAGCTTAAATAGAATTGGGATACTGGTCACTTTCTTGGGGGAAACACAAGTCAATAGAATTAGAGAAGAGATACCTCAAAATCCTTAAGGCTCTGAGAAAGGAGTTTTTGCAGCCTGGCTCTAGGACAGTGACCCCAGAGAAATACTCTCTACAGAAGAATGAAATAAGCATTAAGCTGATAAATTATAAGCTGCTCTACAAAGATAGCAGAACCAGGAGAATGATCACATATTGACCATAATAATTTAAATGAAAACAAACTAAAAACATCTAAACTCAAATGCCCTGGCCAATCTTAGTGCCACAAGAAACATAATGGACATACTTCCCTCCTCTCAAAAGAGAGGTGGGAGATTATGGGTGTGGAAACTTGAACTTACTTGTCAGACATGGTTGCTGTGTTGATTTTCTTTGTTACAAGTGAGGGTCCTGAGGAAGAAGTATATTGGGAAGTGATTGTGGTATAATAAATTAAAAGCATTAATAGAACTCAAAATTTAAAAAAAAAATCTGATCTCAAACATTTATTAGCCTCTGGAAAATCTTGACAAAGAGACTTCCAAGGGCTGTTACATAATTGAAGTTTTCCATTACCACCATGTCAAGCCTCTGAACCTGATTTATGATTTTCCCCCCAAACTCCTCATCTATTGTCACTTTCTGTCTTTGTGGTCTGTAGTATACTCTTATGAAAATAGTGTTTCTCTTTCTACCTTGGTTAATTGTCTCCTAAATGTTTGGCATTCTCTGAAAGGCAATGTTGTAGGTGCTGGAAATAAAATTACAAAAAACGCCATAGTCCTTGAGGAGCTTACAATCAAATAGCTTGGTTTTGACAGATATTTAAATAAGAATGATACAAGGTAAAATGCAAGAAGGATAAAGGAGAGATACAGAAAATAAATGCTCCAGGAAAATTTGAGGAAGAAAAGATACCTTTCAGCTAGTAAAGAATCAATGAAGTATTCATGGAGGAGATAGAATGTGAGCCAAGCCTCCAAAGAAGAAAAATATTACAATGGGCTAATGGGAAGGACATGTTCTCCAGGCACAGAGGGTAGCCTGTACAAATGCATGGAGGGAGGAATATACAAGTTGGGATCAGAAACATCTAATAGGCCAATTTAACTGGAATGTAGAGTACATCAGAGAGGCAACTAGGGGGCTCAGTGGAGAGAGTGCTGGGCCTGGAGTCAGGAAGACCTGAGTTCAAACCCAGCCTCAGACACTTACTAGCTGTGTGACCCTGAGCAAGTCACTTAACCTCTCTTTGCCTTAATCCATTGGAGAAGGTAATGGTGAACCACTCCAGTATCTTTGCCAAGAAAATCCAGTGGACAGTATGGTCCACAGGGTCACAAAGAGATGAACACGACTGAATAACAAGAATGCATTGAGGGAAGTTGTGTGAAATAATACTAGAAAGGTAAGTTGTAATTATATTGTGAAGGGACTCAAATGTCAGAATGAAGAATTTGTATTTTATCCTGTGGAGTAGAGAGGGTAGAGACCAAAAATAGGAACACCAGTGAGGAAGTTGTTATAATAATCCAGGCAAAGCAAATGAGGTTCTGAATTAGGGTGGTGTGGTTCAGTATGAGCAAAGAGGAGGAGCTGCATGCAAAAAAAAAACATTATTGAGTGTGAGTGGAAAGGAATTGGCAAGTAATTGGATGTAAGGGTGGAAAATTAGAGTAAAAGATGACTCTAAGGCACCATCAACAGGAATAGGGAAGTTGAGAGGAGGGGTGGGTTTGAGGAGTCAGTGTGGGGTAATGGAAAGAGGACAGACTGGATTTGGAATCCAAGGACCAAATGTGAATCCTGGCTCTGCCTCTCTACGATTCTGGGCAAGTCACTTAGCCCCTCTGCATCTCATCTTCCTCTTCTGCAAAATTACGGGGTTGGGTCTAAATACAAGTCTGGTCTAAGTTCTTTTCCAGCTCTAAAGTACAATTTATAAGTACAATTTTGGACATGTTCAATTTGAAGCATTTCCAAGTCATGCAGGTAGAAATACCAGGACATGCCAGGTCTAGCTAACAGTTGGGAATGCGGGATTGAAGGGAGAGATCACAGTGGTATCTATATCTTTACCCACCTCACACCTCTAATTATTGCTATTACCTCTATGTTAATGACATATGTGTATATATACACATACACTCATACACGTATATATGTGTATATGTATGAATATGCATATGTGTATATATACATGTGTATGTGTATATATGCATCTAATATAGATATATGCATCCCATATATATGTGTACTCCACATGTGTGTATAGTATAGATGCATTCTATACATACATAGGATGCATATATACCTATCTGCATACTCATACACATATATATGAATCATTAGCATAGAGGTAATAAATAATAATAGAGGTGTGAGATACACATACACACACACATATACACACACCCCTCTAGATAGAACACTGGTTCTGCTTCTGGTCCAGCCCTCATAGCCATCCTCTGGGGCAACAACTCCTATAAGAAAGAGGATGCTTATCCTTACTAACTGCCACACACAGGCCCAGAAAACCAGCTTAGCTGAAGCAGGAAGGCATCCTGAGGGAGACACGGGGGCAGCATGTGCCTGGTTCTTGACCACCATCTCACTTCAGACCCTGATGGAGACAGCCCAGGATCCTGAGCCTAAGAGCCTTGGGAAGAGCAGTGCATTGCTCCCAACCACCATAACTGTTTCCAGCCCAGCCATCATAGCCATCATTGAGGGAAGAGTCAAACTCACCTAAGATTACACAAACTCACCTAAGATTACTTGAACTCAGATATCCTGACGCCAAGTTCAGTGCTCTTCCTCTAGTATTATATTCTATAGCAAATCTCAAGACAAAAAGCTTTGCAATCTCAGAAGCTTTACTGATTATTATGCATCAGCTGATCTGCCAGAGAAATAAATTTGGAATAGCTGGAATTATTTCTCATAATTATTTGCAATTCACCACCACCACCCCTTCCACAATTCTACAAATTATTCCTTTCACTAATTTTTAAATTACTAGGACTCCACTACAGTGCTACCCAAATGCACTATCTTGGCATGAAGGTGACCTTGTGTTTTCAAAGGCTGTAAGAAGAGCACAAGCTCTGACAGGTTATTCCAAGCTTCAAAGGCTTCAAGTAAAGGAAACAGTGATATATTGTATGTCTGCTGTCCAAGGTCCTGCCTCACTAAGTTCGGACAGGTTCCTCACCAATTGACTACAAGGTGATGAATTTTGGGGGCACAGAAAATCAAAAAGATTATCTAAAAGGCATATAAGGGTTATGATCTGCATCACTGGGGAAATCACAGATTCTTGAAGGAGGAGAAGCAAGTATTTTTCAAATTAATTAAGTGTAATGCTAAGCCTGAGCCAAACACAAATACTGCATTTACATTGACATGCTCGAGGGGAGTTATTTGCATATCATTTCCATTTTAATTTTCAATGCCACACCTGTCAATCAGCTCCAGCCTGTAATCAGCCAACCGGCAGGGTAGTGCAGGCCAAGTGAAAAATGCTGTACAGAATGGTTTGGCTGTATTAAAGAGACTGTCATCATTTTGCTTTCTTTGGGAGTGAAGAAGAATGAAATGCTGAAATCTGTGGATTTAGTAAGGGTTAAAATATATTTTTTTGGAAATTATAAAAACTATAAAGTTATATAGTATATACCACTTAAAAAATTTTAAAATAGTTGCAGGCTGCCAAATGGATATCACCTGAGATGAAATGGCAAAGTGCCCTCTGCCCTCTGTCCCAGACTTCCTGTCTCTTTCCTGGTGTCACAGTATCTACCACAGGGCTTCACACCACCACCACCCCACACACACACAGAAAGAGAGACAGAGAGAGACAGAGAGAGAAACAGAGAGAGAGAGAGAGAGAGAGAGAGAGAGAGAGAGACAAAGACAGAGAGACAGAGAAAGAGAAACACGCGCAGTAACTGCTGAATGAGGAAGAAATGAACAAACAAAAATGAAAACTTTTTTCCCTTCCAAGGGTCACATTTTGGAACTTGGTCCTTCTCACTTCCTCTTTGCCCTAGCTGCTCTAACCCCATCTGTGACTATCTTATTTCCCTGATTTGGATTGCCATGTTCTCATGACTTTCATACAAGAATTCTAAAAGAATAAGGAAAGGCTCAGATGCTGCTAAAAGAATAAAACCATTAGTAACCTTGTGACACAGGGTCATTACTGCCCGGCTCTTTGGTCTGTGCTTTATATCTCCATCCACTTGGAGTGCATATTACTCATAAGGATTTATAGGAAGGAAGGAAAGAGGACAATGACAACACATAGGAATACCTGCAGACACTTGGGAAAAGGAAGTCAGGTGGTCAGACACCTTGAAGTTATATTATTCTACTATAAAGAGTTTTTACTCAGCTATCCTGCTCTCCTTCTTGTCAGTGGGGTCTGCTTTGCAATAAATAAGGGCAGGTTTAGAAACACTAGCCAAGAAACTTGGGATAGTTGTGCTTTAATAGCCGACTACAGGGAGTTTCAGAGGGCAAGAGAGGCTGGTCCCCTCATCAGATTTATTACTAACAAATGATGCCTTCAGGCTTTACAAATGAACTGCTCTGACTTCCTTATTGTGGTAACAGGGTCCTTCCCAAACAAATGCACAGACCATTGGTACATACTAACATAGCATCTGGGTGAACCCTCAACTCACAGCTCACACTGTACCCAATTTAGGGAACCAGTAACTACACCCCGGTTCCACTTAACTACTTAACATTGAATTAGCTTTTGCTAAGGGATGTTTACTTCAAAGTTGTAGCAAGAGCATGCTCATATCTTAGGTCATTCATTTCCTACATAGCCTTGTCCCACCAGGTTCAAATCCAGAGCAACATAAGCCTTCTTTCTGCTAGTCTGGGTTCCTGGGATTGTTACTCCTTGATGACTCATTGAGCTGGCTACAACTCCTGGCTTGCATTACTGGACTTCCAGACCAATCCATGTAGCTTGAATGCCTGGGTAATATCATGAGATCACTCCCTATACATAGGAGATCGAAGATGGCCTAAGGGAGGTGAAAAAAAGGAGACCCTAAAAGCCTCCTTAATGGTGCCAGTGAATTAATGACCTCTTCCCTCAAAAACAAGTTCTGCAAAAGGCCCAACCAGTGCTGACTGACCCTTTCAAGACAACAGCAGTTCTGGTTTGTAGCTAATGGGGAAATGGCTCTTCCCACCATGAGGTAGGCCAGTGCTGAAAGCCCAGCATGTTCTAGTCTTCACAATTCTCCCAGAAACAGATCCCCAGATGATGCCATCTTAGGTCATCTGGCTATGTGCCAGACCCCCATTATAACAGCTCAGAAGTCTATAGCACTTTAAAATTTATGAGTGCTGTCCTCATTACAACTTTAATAGGAATTATTATCTCCACGATTTCTTACAGATGAGTAAACTGAAATACAAGGAGTTAAAAATGACTTGTCCATGATCACACAACTAGAAAGGGGTTGGTAGACTCAAGACCAGGTACCCTGACTCCAGACCCAGTACTTTTTTGGCTGTACCATGTGGACTTTAATTTTGTTACTTTTAGTTGTAGTCCTTTGCAGTACACTCAGAATTCCTATCACCCTTATTTCAGTTAGTCAATAAATATTTATTAAGCACCTACGATGTGCCAGGCACTAAGTGCTAGAGATACAAAGAAAGACAAAATAAGCTATATACAGGATAAATAGGGAATAATCAATAGCAGGAAGGCAATAGGATTTAGGGGGGTCAGGAAAGGCTTCCTGGAGAAGATAAGATTTCAGCTGAGGCTTGAAGGAAAATAGGCAGAGATAAAGAGGGAGGGCATTCTAAGCATGGGGGTGCTGCCAGTGAAAATGTCTGGAATCAAGAAATGGAGTGTCTTGCGTGGAACAACCAGGAAGCCAGTGTCACTGGATCAGAGTGCATGGATGTTGGGGGTGAACTGTAAGGTGTTAAGTACACTGGGCGGGTTATGAAGGGCTTTGAATGCCAAACAGAGGATTTTATATTTGATCCTGGAAGCCATAGGAGCCACTGGAGGGGGTTGGAAGGGAGGGTGGGACATCGTCAGGCCTTAGGAAGATCATTTTGATAGCTGAATGGAGAATGGACTGGAGTGTGGAGAGATTGTTTGGTCTTTCCAAGTGTGTGCAGGCTTATATTTCAGTTGCTCTCTTTAAAAAAATTATGCATACATACCAAAGAATTTGGTGTGGAAATACATCAATAGGGTAACAGAGAAAAAGGGGATGAGAGAGGGTAGTTTAAGGAGGACAATAGAGTCAGGGAGGGAATCATCACACACAACATAAATGTCAACTTCAGAAGGTGAATCATAAAAGGGAGATTTTTCTAAGAGTGTAAGAAGACTCTTTTTAGAGTTTCGACATTAGGACCTGAGCTTGGCAAAGAGAAGAGGGGCAAAGACATAAGGACAGACCACTTCAATTATAGATTCTTAGTATCGATCAGATTCTTTCTTTTCTCTGCCTTCTTCTTTGGAAAGTAGAAGAGGACAGAAGGGAAAGAGGAAGAAATATAACAGGGATAGCAGGAAGGAAATCACAATTAATTGTCACAACCATAGAAGTGAATGAAATTAGCTCACCCATAAAACAGAAGAGGATAGCATAATGGATTAGAAAACAGAATCAAGCAAAATTTTGTTTATAAGAAATATACTTGAAACATATAGGTTTACACAGAGTTAAAGTAAGGTCCTAAAGCAGCATTCATTACAGTAAGGAGAATTCAAAAAAACAGGGGAAGTAGTTATGCTTTCAGACAATGCAATAGTAAAAACTGAAGCTGATAAAACAAAAAGATAAACACAAAAAAAAAGAAGTTACACTTAAAGGCATCATAGACAATTAAATAATATCAATATTTAATATATATGCACTGAATAGCAAAGCATCTAAGTGCTTAAGGGGAAAGTTAATGAAAATATAGGGAGAAATAGACAACAAAACTAATAGTTAGGGCCCTTAATTTTCCCCTTTTACACCTAGACAAATCTAATAAAAAAAAATAAAAAGAAGTCAACTACCTGCATAAAATTTTAGAAAAGTTATAGTAGATCTTTGGTGACTACTGAATGGGAATAGAAAAAAATATATACATTTTTAGTTGTGCATATTACTTATACAAAGATTGAATGTGTGCAAGGGCATAAAACTCTCATAAATAAATGCAGAAAAATCTAAATATTAAACAGATCCTTTACTGACCATAACACAATGAAAATATAGTCAATAAAGGGCATTTGAAGAAAGAATTCAAAATTCAAAGAATACTAAATAGTCTTATTATTGTCATTTTCTTTGATGAATAAATCAGAGAAATGATAAATAATTTCATCAAAGAAAATGACAACAATGAGAAAATAGACCAAAACTTTTTGTAGTCCTTAGAGGAAAATTTATACTCAAATAAAAAAAAAACTAGAAAGGCAACATATCAAAAACCCTCAATTAAACTCAAAAATGGAAATTCTAAAAATCAAAGAATAAATTAATAAAATTGAAAGGAAAAAAGTCATTGAAATGATAAATAAAACTAAGAACTATTTTTTAAAACCAGTAAAATGAACAAATCATTAAATAATCTGATTTTTTAACAGAGGAAAACCAAATTGCCAGTATCAAAAGTGAGAAAAAGAAAATTCACAATAAATGAAAAAGTAAAAGGAAAGTATTAGAAATTATTTTGTCCAGTTACATTCTGAAAAACCAATGACTTAGAATTGTACAAAAATGAAATACCTAAATCATCAGAACAAGAAATAGAGAATTTAAATAACCCAATCTAAGAAAAAAAAATTGAACAAGCTATACATGAATTCCCAAAGGAAGATCCACTGGACCAAATAGATTTATAAGTGAATTCTATCAAACATTCAAAGAACAATTAATTCCAATATTACAGAAACTGCTTACAAAAAGGGAATGGGAGAACCAAACTTCTGTAAACTAGACATGGGAGGCAGCTAGGTGGAGCAGTGGATAGAGCACCAGTTCTGGATTTAGGAGGACCCGACTTCAAATCCAGCCTCAGACACATAACACTTACTAGCTGTGTGACCCTGGGCAAGTCACTTAACCCCATTGCCTAATCAAATTAAAAAAAAAAAACAACAATGTAAGCTAGACATGGTCCTGTAACCTGAACCAGGGAGCAAAGAAACTATTGAGCAAAATCCCTAATGAATATCAACACAAAAAATACTGACTAATATCAAGAAAGAGGCTACAATGACATATTAAAAAGATTAAGCACTATGATCAGGCTAGATTTATGCCAGACATGCAGGCTTGGTTAAACAATAAACTATATTAATGTCAAAAATAAAAATTATATGATTATATTAATAGATGCTGACAAACTTTAGCAAAATACATAATATTTAAAAACATAGAAATACATGAATCATTCCTTTAATGTGGTAAATAGTATATCTTTAAGACCAAAAATCAGCATTATTTGTAATGAAAAAATGCTAGAGGCTTTTGCAGTAAAATCAAGGGCTAAAGCAAATATGTCCATTAACATCCCTATTATTTGATATAGTTCTAGAAATGTCAGTTATAGCAATAAGACAATAAAAAACAAGTGAAGGAATAGACATAGGAAAAGAGAATACAAAATTATCACTTTTTGTAGATGATATGGTTGTTTACTTAGAGAACCTTAGAATGTCAATGAAAATTTTAATTGAAATAATAACCAGTAAAATAACAAGATATAAAATAAACAAGTATATAAATCATTAATCTTCCTACATATTAACAACAAAGCCCAGCAGGCAGAGATAGAAAAATAAATTACATTCAAAATTACTATAGAATATATAACATATTTGGGAATCTACCTACCAAGACATATACAGGAATTATGTGACTACAACTATAAAACACTCTTTGTAGAAATACACATCTAAATAATTGAAAAAGTGCTAATTACTCATGGCTAGGTTATATCAATATACTAAAAACTATTTTAACACCTACTACCTTGGCCCCCACTGCCTGAAGGCCAAATATATTGCACTTTACTCCTTCCCTGGGTTTCTGTTACCCTTAAGAGGATTTGAGGTATCTCAGCTCTCTGCCATTAGCTGCCATCAGCTGCAGCCTCCACCAATGGTATTCCACCAATTTTAGCACTGTGTCCTCTGTACCCCAGTTCCATTTAGCCACTAACAATCAGATTGGCTTTTGCGAAATATTTTGCATTTCGAATACAAAATTTTGAATATTTGCTTCAAAGGGTATAATAATGAATATGCAAACATATTCCACAACAGGTAGGAGGCATAATTTCCATACCCACACACCCACCCACCTCAGTCTCTGGGGAGAGTTAGGGGATAGGTTAGCTTGTTTCTTATAGAATACAGTCCCAAGTTCCAAGTCCAAATCCCTCCCTGGGCTACTAGGAGCTCTAGCTTCTCAGGCCTTCCCTTCCAGGCATCATTCATTTTCAATCATTTTGTGGCAATTGTTCTTTCCATTTGCCTTATTGTAGTCATGGTGTATATTGTTTTCTTGGCTCTACTTCCTTCACTTGCATCAGTTCATATAAATCTTCCCATGCCTCTCTCTCTATTATTCAACATTTTCATCATTTCTTACAGCACAGTAATATGCCATTATATTGGCATACCACAATTTGTTTGACCATTCCCAATCGATGGACATTTACTTTATCTCCAATTCCCTGAAACCACAAAAAGTGGTGCTATAAATATTTTGGTGTATATGGGGCCTTTCCTTTTTTTCAATGACCGCCAAACTCAGGACTTCTAAGTCTAATTTAGTGCTCTTTCTGCTACAGAAATATCCAAAGTGGTTACGCTGCAGAATTAGAAAAAGAGGCATTATAAGATGCCATGATAAAACATGACATATCAAATATAACATCTCCATAAAATGAATCATAACAGATATATTATAAAAACCATTTGTAGAAGATATAGAGTGCTGGATCTGGAATCAAGACAACTCATGTTCAAGTCCAAAGCTTACTAACTGTGTGACCCCAGGCAAGTCACTTAACCCTTGTTTGCCTTAGTTTCCTCAACTGTAAAATGGGGATCATAATAACACCTACCTCCCTGGGTTGTCGTGTCAGGTGAGATAATATTTGGTTAGGGGAAAAAATGGTGCTTAGCACATAGTGGTTACTCTATAAATACCTATTCCCTTCCCTTCATAGAATTATAGAATTAAGTTGGAGTTGAAAGGTATCCTTGGGTAGAATGAGGAACATTTAGTGGAAGTTGTGGAGAGAAAGGTTTAAGCTTAATTTAAGTGTTAATAGTCCTTCTGACAAGGCTTGAACTGGCTGACTTAAAAGGGGATCTGAGTCACTAAAGATCCTGGAAATTGTATTTCTCCCCACTGTAGAAGAGAAGAAGCTAATACAATGTCATGTTTGGAGGGTTTGGTTTTTTACCCTACTGCAGGAGTTTTTAAGGATCTCTTGATCAAGAAGACACATGGAGAGCAGGGAGGTGGCAGGGCTTTCCCTCAACTTACAGAGCTGCAGAACAACCGTGGCCAGTGGCAGTGATGTATTCAGGGGTCTTCCTCAGCCTGCAAGGGAATGTCCAAGAAGTAAAAACTACGAAAAAGTATTGGACTTTTGTTTTGTTTGTTTTTAATCATTGGTACTCACTCTGGTGTCTGAAAAAAAAAAGGATGTGGAAAACTATATAGGTCCTTTATCTGTTTTTCAATCATGTCCTTTGGTTTTGTGAAAGACTCCAACTGACTGAACCAGTCTTATTTCTCATAACCAGCTCTGGTTGACCCTGTCCTTTGCGTTCTCTTATGTCTTTGGTTGGTAGTATTACAAGAGCATGGGATAGTTCTGGGAGTCACACAGGAGAGAGTAGAATTGCCTAATTTAGGGCTGGGATCCTCTCCACCCTGTCCCCTTCAACCCATGGTTAGTTTTTGCTCCCTAACTGGGGGCATAATTCATGAGACTGTCATATTTTTAATAACTACTTTTCCAAGGGCAGAATTACTACAAACTTAGCGCCTTTTAATTTGGACTCATAAAACTATGTGCCTAAGTGACTAACTCCTAAAGTAAGATAAGGAAAAACTTCCTGATAGAAGCAGCTAGGTGGTGCAGTGGATAGAGCGCTGTGCCTAGAATCAGGAAGACTTGAGTTCAAATTCAGCCTCAGACACTTACTAGCTGTGTGATCCCGAGTAAGTCATTTGACTTCAATTTACTTAACTATAAAATGGGGGTAATAATAACGTCTACCTCCCAAGGTTATTGTGAGGATCAATTGAGATATTTGAAAAGCACTTAACACAGTGCCTGGCACATAGTAGATACTTATATTTAGTCCCTTCCCCTAATAAAGCTGGCCGAAGGTGAGTAGGCTGTTTCAGGATGTAGTGGATTCTCCTTCACTGGATGGCTTTAAACGGAGACTACATTCATGCCCTTAATAATGTCTTTTATGTGCCTTCTTTCACACAAGTCATCATTTATAACTTGATTTAGCACGCTAATATTCACCAGGTATCTTTCCTCCTTTTCTTATAGAATATATTCATTCTTTCAATTTTTTTCATTTTTTTTCATTTTTATCGTGAACTTAATCATCAACAAACATTTCAACATAAAAAGAAGAGGATTGTATGTGAAATTATGCACCTCTGTTATATGCAGTGTTTTTTAAAGTGTATATTAAATTTAATGAGGTAGTAAAAAAATTGCTCCATTTGTATTCCCTTCTGAACTTTTTGTTTTCTTCTATGTATTTTAATGTTTTTTATGTACTTTTCTTTCTCTCTTTTTTTTTTTTTGCATCCCTGTTATTACCTAATGACTAACTCCTGCCCCAATAGACCCTTTCCTGGTAATAAAACAAAGTAACACACGTTGGTTCTTTCTGAAAACGCATGTTTCCATCTGCATCTCTATCTCATTGATTCTCTGCCAAGAGGTAGGAGGCATGCTTCATCCTAAGTCCTCCAGAGTCTTCACTGGTCACTGCATTGATCAGAGCTCTAAGTGTTTCAAAGTTGTTTTCCTCTACATTACTGCAGTCATCTTACAAATTGTCCCCCTGGTTCTATTCCTATCCCTCTGCATCAATTCATACCCATCTCCCTACATGCTCTGAGTTCTTCCAATTTGTCATTTCTGTAATAATATTTCATTACCTTCATATATCACAATTTGTTCAGTTCAGTCATCTTTCCATTGCCAATTGGCCACCTGCAGTTCTGATCCTTCTGAGAACATGTTATTCTATTATTCATGATCTTAGAGCATCACACGGAGTTTACGTGTAATAATCAGATAATAGTCATCATAATTATAACTGACATTTATAGAGCATTTGAAAGTCTGCAAAGTGCTCTGCATGTGTTATCTCCTTAGAGACTCAGATAAATTAAATGATTTGCACGTGATCACACAGCTAGTAAGAATTAGAGGTGAGATTTAAATTTAAGCCTTCCTGATAGTAAGTCTAGCATTCTTTCCATTAGACCATTCAGATACAACCATCATACAGATTCCTTTAAACAGTTTTCTAGATGGACTTGGCTTCTCATTTTTTGACTTGTCTAAGAAGATGATTGTTCAATATTTGAAAGGTTGTAGGTTCATAAGTATAGATGTTCTCCTACTTAATGTAAACATGGCCCCTCTAAACTTAAGGGGCCAATTAGTTAGTCAACTAGTATTTATTAAAATCCTACTATGTGCCAGAAACTGTGCGCTAAACTCTGGGGCTACAAAGAAAGGCAAAAAATAGTCCTTGCCTTCAAGTAGATCACAATCTAGTGAGGGAGATGACAGACAAATAATGATGTACGAACAAGAAATCGGATAAATTGGGGGTAGTCTCAGAAGGAAGGCACCAAGATCATGGAGGCCTGAGAGAGACTTCTTGAGGAAGGTGGGATTTGAGCTAAAGCTTGAAGGAAGCCAGGAAAGCCAAGGGTGGAGCTGAGGCATGGGGAACAATCAGAGTAAACACTTGGAGTCAGGAGTCAGAGTCTTTGGGAACTGCTGTGACTAAAAAATTCATCATCTTGAAGCCACCTTAGTGAAGAGGCTCTTTGAACTTCCCTAGGCTGAGCCTCAGACAACAGACACAGTCTTCTGTGGGGACTGCACTCAATCAAGTCCGGCTTGGCAGAGCCTACCGTAGCTTACCTTCAAGAACTCACGGCCATGTTCGGCACTGTGATAAGGCGTTGCCAGAACTTTAATGAAGGTGTGATTTCCTTCTCTAAAGAGATGTCCAGGTATCAGGATAAATGAGATTTGTGTGAAAGTACTGTATAGTATATATGAGTAAACTTTCAACTACCCACATGTTACAGGAGGAGTTTGACCAACTTGTTCTTTCCACCACCGTGCTTGCTTGTGTTACTCTATTGGTCTCTTGATCTGAAGGCAGACTTCCCTGATATACCCTTATTGTCTCACAAAGCCCCAACTTTTCTAGATTTTGGGATTTAGAGCTGAAAGGGACTCTAAAGGCCACATAATCCAATGTCCTTATTTTATAGATAGAGAAATTTAGACCTGGGGAAGGGAAGTAATTCACCTCAGGTCCCAAAAATAAATAGCATAGGCAGAGTTTGAACTCAGTGTCTCTGACTCAGAATACAGAGATCCTTCCACTGCAGCTCAAGATGAGGTTCCTCTCTGAGACCCAAGTGGTCTCTTTCAGCCCCAACCACACAAAGTTCTTTCACAATCTCTCTGGCTAATTGTTTAATGCCTCCATTGTTCTTTGTTTATCTATCTAGGCAATTGTGTTTGCCTTCTTGCCAGTGTTGTTGACAACTAGTGCAAAATGAAGCATTGAAAAGAATCAGTCATTACAAGGGACAGATGACTGTATCTGAATTTGAATCTCCCATTCCCAGACCCATTCTGGAAACTGTCTTTGCAAGCTTTTTGCATTTCTTGATGTTCAAACTTTCAGATTTGAGGACTTAAGTACTATTATGGAAACATTAACACCAGCCCAGATCCAGCACTTTAACTAGGATGAGGCAACCAGGGATTTTTTCCAGGGTGCTGAATTTGGAAGGTACCAAATTTAGTGGGTGCAGACAGCACCACACTTCAGCAGTGTAGCATCAACAGAACTTAGCATCTGGTTAGCAAGAATGATAAGTTAAAAAGGAAACTACTACTTAGTGGGCTAGCATGAACCCTGCTTCCCACCTATCCAAGTGAGGGTGTACTCTGTGCCACTTATCCTGGGCCCAGTTTGTGATATTTGTCCCAGGACTAAAAATGTCTAGTCATGGCTCTGCCCAGATTGTTATTGTACTGTATGCTCAAGCCAATGAAATTGAGTCGCTGTTCCATAAACAGGTCCTGCATTGTGCTCTTTTGGCTTAATATCTTTGTCTATTTCATCCCCAACGCCTGGGAATCTTTTTACCCACCCCATCCTCCAACTCTCCCTCCTAATAGGTTTCCCCAACTCCATCCTCTGCCTTCTCCCCAAATAATATTCATCTGCTGCCAGACTTATCTTCTTCTTCTTTTTTTTTTGTTTTGTTTTTTTTTGTTTTTGTTTTTTGATGAGGCAGTTGGGGTTAAGTGACTTGTCCAGGGTCACACAGCTAGTAAATGTCAAGTGTCCGAGGCCTGATTTGAACTCAGGTTCTCCTGACTCCAAGGCCAGAGGTCTATCCACTGTGCCACCTAGCTGCCCCCAGACTTATCTTTATGCATTTAGCTGTGCCTCTCATGCTCAAAAGTTTTCAGTGGCTCCTTGATGAATAAAGTTTAAACTCCTCATCTTGGCAATCAAGGCCCTCCGGAAGCTGGTCATCCTATCTTGCTAACCATATTTCAATTTCCTCATTTTTCCATGTTGGGAAAAGTCTCACTTCTGTATTTGCTCAAATTGTTCCCTACACCTATAATACTCTCTCTTCCCTCTCTCTGTCTGTTGAATTCCTACCGAAAGCCTTCTTTCTTCCCTTCCAAAATCTTTTTCCACCTCAAACATCACTCAGCACTTTGTACTTCTCATTCACTCATTATGTAATATTTTTGTATGATAGCTATTTAGATATGTGACTATAAGCTTCCTGATGGCATCTAGGGGTGCAATGCTTAGAGCACTGGACTGGATTCAGGGAAAGTCCTGCCTCAGACACTTACTAGCAGTGTGATCCTTGGCAAGTCACTTGATCTCTCTCAGCCTCAGTTTCCTTATCTGTAAAATGGGAATAATAATAGCACCTACTTCCCAGGATTTTTGGAAAGATAAAATGAGATAATTTATGTAAAACACTTTATTGGATATTATTATCCATACTTAGTGTCTCCTCCAGGCTTAGTATAGTGCTCTTCATACTGTAGGTCTTAATAAATATCTGTTGAATTCAATTGAATTCATTCATTCAATGATCATTAAATACCTTATATGCAAAGCATCTTGCGAGGCTCTATGTGGATGCATTATATATTTCTAGCTTTATCTAATATTATATGCCCTGCAGTCAAGACAAACCAGTTTATTTGCCATTTCCTAAATGAATCCTACACTTTTCTGACTTGGTATTTGGCCCTGCTGTTCCCTTTGTCTGGAATGCCCTCTTTCCACTTCTTTTCTCCCCTACCCCATCTTCAGCAGTTAAATTCCTACCCAGCATTCAACACAGATTGCCCCTATGGGAGTGGACCCACAACATTTCTTGAAAAGCCTTATTGCTTGCATTGTTGGTGGACTAGTGAACTGATCCAACTATTCTGGAGAGCAATTTGGAATTATGCCCAAAGGGCAATCAAACCCTTTGACCCAGCAATACCACCTCTAGATCTGTATCCCAAAGAGATCATAAAAAAGGGAAAAGGACCTACACATACTAAAAATGTAGCAGCTCTTTTGTGGTGGCAAAGATTTGGAAATTGAGGGGATGATCATCAACTGGGGAATGGCTGAACAAGTTGTGGTATATGAATATAATGGAATACTTTGTGCTATAAGAAATGATGAGCAGGCGGACTTCAGAAACACCTGAAAAGACTTACATGAACTGATTTTGAGTGAAATGAGCAGAACCGGGAGAACATTTACACAGTAACAGCAACATTGTGTGATGATCAGCTATGATAGACATAACTCTTCTCAGCAATACAATAATCCAAAACAATTCTGAAGTACTCATAATGGAAAATGCTATGGAATCTGATGGCAGATGGAAGCATACTATTTTCACTTTTTTTGTGTGTGTAGTTTTTCACTTTTGTTCTGTTTCTTCACAACATGACTAATGAGGAAATATGTTTAAGGGGGCAGCTAGGTGGCGCAGTAGATAGAGCACTGGCCCTGGAGTCAGGAGGACCGGAGTTCAAATTTGGCTTTAAACACTTGACATTTACTAGATGTGTGATCCTGAGCAATTTACTTAACCCCAATTGCCTCACAAAAAAATAAAGAAAGAAAAATATGTTTAACATGGAAAAAAGAAAGAAAGAAATGCCTTATTGCTAAGGTGAGGGCTGTGAGCCTTATATTTATTTGTGAATGTATCATTTCCTCTCCTCTAGATTATAAGTTCTATGAGGGCAGACTGTTGTGTATTTTATTCATCTTTGTACCCCTAAGGATCTAGCCCAGAACCTAGTAGGTACTCCATAAATTTTGTTGAATTTGATTGAATGGAGAACTAAACTTTGGTGTTCTATTGAGAAATGATCACTGGACTCAGGCAGAAAACCTTATTGATTTGTCAAGCACCTATGAGTGCAGTGTACCTGCATCCAGGACAGTGCCTTCCTCATAGTAGGTGATTAATAAATATTTCATAAATTCAGGTGACCTATAACCACAAGGAAGGAGATGAAAGAAGCCCTGATTTTCTTTTTCCTTGTGGAAGATAGAAATAGTGGGAGAAATAGGAGCATTGCTGGTCATAGCAGCCAACATCCATCATAAAAGATTGTCTGGGTGGGCATCAGAAGTTTTGTGGCACCTGAGCATGTAGTCTTTGGGATTTTTTTATGTTGTTCTGGACCTGGATCTTGACTTTTAAAATCCTTCACAAGCGGATCCCTCTATACCTCTCCAGTCTTCTTAAAATTTACTACCCTCCACGTATTCTAAGATCAGCCCTCCTGGCCTTCTTCTTAGTTTTCAAAGAGGATGCTCTATGTTCCAACGTCCTGCCTTTTCCCTCACTCTCCCCCAGGGCTGGAATCCTCTCCCTTCTCACCCCCCTCTTGTTTCCCCAGGCTTCCTTCATAATGTGACTCATTCAGGCTACCACTCTCTCCCGGTTTTCCTCCTGCTTACCTGCCCTCTCCTTCTCTGTGTCCTTGACTGCATCCTCCTCCAGATCACACCCTCTGACTGTAGGCGTCCTCAGGGTTCTGTCCTGGATCCTCTTTCCTTCTCCTTCTATACCACTTCACTTGATGATCTCATCAGCTCCCATGCATTTAAGCACCATCTCTATTCTGATGATTCTCAAATCTACCTTTCCTGCCTCAGTCTCTCTGCAGATCTCTAATCTCATATCTCCAGCTGCCTTTCAGATATCTCGAACTGGATACTCAATAGACACCTTAAATTCAATATGTCCAACATAGAACTCATTATCTTTCCCCCAAACCCTTCTCACCTTGTACTTTCCCTATTATGGTAGAGGACAACACTATTTTCCCAGTCCTTCAGGCTTGAAACATAGGAGTCATCCTGGATCCTCATTATCTCTCATATCCCACATCTGATCTGTTGCTAAAGCCTGTGGATTTCACCTTGGCAACATCTCTCAAATACACATCGTTCTCTCCTCTGACACCACTACCACTCTATTGCAGGCCCTCATCACCTCATGCCTTGATTACTGCAATAGCATGCTGGTGGGTCTGCCTGCTTCAAGTGTCTTCCCACTCTAATCCATTCTCCATTCAGCCACTGTGTTTCCTAAAATGTAGGTCCAATCATGTCAACCCTTCTCCTCCATTCAATAAACTCCAGTGGCTTTCTATAGCCTCCAGGAGTAAATACAAAATGCTGTATTTGTCATTCAAAGCTCTTTATAACCTAGTCCCCTCCTACCTTTCCAATCTCCTTACACCTTACTCCCTAGCACATACACTTTGATTCAGTGACACTGGTCTCCTGACTATTCCACTGATAAGACACACCACCTCTTAGCTCTGGTCATTATCCCTGGCTTTCTTCCATGTCTGGAATACTCTCTTTTCCACTCCAACTACTGACCTTCCTGGCTTCCTTTGAGTCCCAACTAAAATATACTTTCTACAAGAAGCCTTCCCTAGTTCCTCCAGCGCTTTCCCTCTTTGGAGCATTTCCTATTTATCTTGTACATAGTTTGCTTTGTATATATTTGTTTGCATGTTATCTTCCCCCATTAGATTGTAAACTCCTTGAGAGCAGGAACTATCTTTTGCCTCTTTTTATATCCCCAGAGTTTGGCATAGTGCCTGGCATATAATAGGCCCTTAATAAATGTTTATTGAGGGGCAACTAGGTGGCGCAGTGGATAGAGCACCGGCCCTGAAGGCAGGAGGACCTGAGTTCAAATGCGGCCTCAGACCAACACTACTAGCCGTGTGACCCTGAGCAAGTCACTTAACCCCAATTGCCTAAAAAGAAAAAAAAAACTGCAAAAAAAATGTTTATTGAGTGCTTGCTTCAGCAGCACATATGCTAAAATTGGAATGGTACAGAGAAGATTAGCATGGCTCCTGCACAAGGATGACACATAAATTTGTGAAGTGTTCCATATTTTTTTTTTTTTGCTTTCAACATCACCTGAAACTTCAACTATTCACAGGAATGAATAATGAAATTAACTGAACATTTGGGATCAGAAGAAGCAGTAATTACAATATAACACAATATGGTTAAAATATAGTACCTAGAGATATTTGGAGTATGTTAGTAGATTTTCTTTCATCAATGTTTAGCAGATTTGTAGGATGTGTCACATTGTATCACATTGAAGAGATTGTACTTTTTAATTCATTTGGATGCTTCACAAAATTTAATTGTTTTAAAAATAAACAGAAATTTGCAAAGAGAAAAAAATGTTTATTGATTGATTCCACAGATCTGATATGAAGAACAGTTTGTTAACAAGAAAGTAGAATGGGGTTCCAAAGGGCAAAAGGGAAGGGGAAGGTAGAGACTGGGTGTTTATTCAACCCCCATTTCTCAGCCTAAGCATATGAACTGTCCAGCATTTGAGCTAAGCATCACTTGTTCTCCCTGTGCTGACAAGGTTGTGTGTTGGCTCAGCTGGCCCACCTCAGGTTTGCTTGCACTGTACTTGTCATTTAAACCATAAATACTGAGCACACAAAGGATTTGTGACTTTGTGAGCAGCATTTAGCCGTCTGGGCTGTCTGAAGTGCTACTCAGAATGCTGAGTTATGAATTAGCTTGGATATCAAATTAGCCTTGTTCTAAAAAACTGAAGAATAAACTAAACATTATAATTTCCCATCACACATTCATTATGACCCACTTAAGCAGGCAAAATGTTGGCATAATGCCGGTCAGGCTATCGTTCTAACTGCAGAGAAGGGACAGGGTGTTCAGGTATCCAAAAATCAAGGCAACCCAAGCTAATTCAGCTTTAGATTTGAAACTGTTGTCTTGAGCTATTGAGAAATATCTTTATCATATTGAAGATATCACGTCCAGCTCCTTAGAAATGAATTCTAGTACTGAAAGGGACATCAGAGATCATCTAAACCATACCTCCCCACCCAAGTTAGAGAAGGGAAGTGCCTAGCGCAACATCAAAGAGTCATAAAATTATGGAATGGAAGAATGGTTTTAGATTATTTAGTCTAATCCCTTCATTTTACAGACAAGGAAACAGAAACCTGGAAAGAGGAAGTGACTTGCTCAAGATCATAGGCCCATCTGCACTGATGATATTTCT
The DNA here is from genome assembly GCF_900497805.2 of Vombatus ursinus. Taxonomy (NCBI): domain Eukaryota; kingdom Metazoa; phylum Chordata; class Mammalia; order Diprotodontia; family Vombatidae; genus Vombatus; species Vombatus ursinus. The sequence goes on along the minus strand of NW_020947062.1, from coordinate 9,748,851 downwards.
ATAGTGCTAGAATTTGGAAAGTGTTTTCTCTATAACCCTATGCAGTAAAGGGGATTTGTTTGTTTATATTGAGATCTGTCATTCCACTGGTGTATAGAACTCCCTAAACTGATGCAGATATAGACCTTATCCTTAAGGTCCAGGGCTATAGCCAGATTGGAGGGAAGGATTTAAATGAAAAGTAGAAGGGTTTGCATTTTATCTTATAGGCATGAGGAAATAAGAACAGGCAGTTTCAATATGTAGTGAAGTTCCTTGTCACTGGATACACTCCAATGGAGGCTGAATGGTCACTTATTGGCATTGCTATAGTAGGTGTCAAGTATCAGGCTGGATTAGATATACCTGCTGAGTCCCTTCCAACAGGAAGATCCTATAAGCCTCTATGAAGAGAGATTGTGGTAGGTTGAAGTATTTGATCAGGGAAGGCTTTGTGGAAGAATCTGAGGTGGGCTTTGAAGAGTAGGTGAGATTTAGAGAGGCAGAGAAGAAGAGGGAGGGCGTTCCTCTGCAGAGCAGACTCATGTGTGGATCAACAGATGGTTCTGCAACTTATGATCCTGTGACTGGTCCAGGTTCTCGCAGTCAGTATGTGTCAGAAGTAGGCCTTGAACTCAGGTCTTTCTGACTCTATGAGTTCTCTATCCACTATGCCTTGTATTATCTTCAATTTACAGATGAGGAAACAAAGACTCAGCAAGATGGAGTAACTTGTCCAAGGCTTGAAAATCATAGAATGAGGGGCCGCTAGGTGGCACAGTGGATAGAGCACTAGCCCTGAAGTCGGGAGGACACGAGTTCAAATGCGGCCTGGGACCAAACACTTGACACTTACTAGCTGTGTGACCCTGGGCAAGTCACTTAACCCCAATTGCCTAAAAAAAAATCATAGAATGTTAGAGCCAGAAGGCTCCTCACAGATCAGCTAAGGCATAGTGTCTGGTAGAATCCCTGTTACCGCTGGTTTTACTTAAATGTTGTTGTTAAAAGGGAAGGTTCAATGTGTATATGTGCATGTGCAGAGGGGACAGGGAGGAGCATTTTAAAGGGAAATGACTCTGATATAAAAACAACATTCATGAATAAAACTTTTTTCCCATAAAAGCAAGCTCAACTACTCTAATCTAATCAGTGATAGAACCAGAATTATTTAAAATCCAGGCTTTGTTTGCTCCTAATTCAATGTTCTTTCCATTACATAAGGCTTTCACTCTCATTTTTGGCTATTGTTCTTTTAAAAGGTAAAATGTCAAATATCATTTGGTCAAGAAGCTGAAAATGAATTAACCCGTCAAAAGCATTTATTAAGCACCCACTAAAATAATGGCTATCATATAGCACTTAAAATTTTGCAAAGCACTCTTCAAAACTCTCATTTTATCCTCAAAATAACCCTGTGAGGTATATGCTATTGTTATCCTCATTTTACAAGTGAGGAAACTGAGGCAGACATAAGTTAAGTGACTTAGTGTCTAAAGCTGGGTTTGAACTCAGGTTTTCTTAACTCCAAATCCAATGCTACATTCACCGTGCCACCTCATTTCCTCTCTGTGCCAGGCAGTATGCTAAGTTCTGGAGATTAAAGAAAGGCAAAAACAGTCCCTGCCCTCAGAGTTCACAGTCTATTTGGGGGAAGACAACACGCAAACAACTATGCACAAATAAGATATGTACAGGGTAAATTGGAGGTGATCTCAGAGAGAAGACATGGGCGTTGAGGAGGAATGGGAAAGGCTTCTTGAAGAAGGCGGGATTTTAGCTGGGACCTGAAGGAAGCCAAGGAGGCCAAAAAAGAGAGATGAGAGTGGAGAGGATCCCAGGCAGGAAGAGACAGCCCATGTGAAAATGCCCAGAGTTGGGAAATGGAGTGTCCTGTGTGAGGATATAAGTAAGGAGGCCATATCACTGGATTCCAGGGTACACCTGGGGGTGAAAGAGGTATAAACAGACTGGAAAGGTAGGAAGAGGACAGGTTATAACAGGCTTTAAAAGTCAGACTTTATCACTGATCCAGAAGGTAATAGAGAGCCACTGGAATTTATTGGGTAGGGGGTGATATAGTCAGACCTGTGTTTTAACATCAGTTTGACAACTAAGTGGAAGATGGTCTAGAGAGGAGAGAGACTTGAGGCAGGGAGACCAACCAGAATCTAGACCATTGAGCAAAACTTTGAGAAGCACCAGCTCATTTTTTTAGAAAGTTCCAACCCCCATCCCATCATGGATCTTGTGTTGGAGGCCACAGGATATAGATCAGTGTTTTGGTTTTTTTTGTTTTGTTTTTAAGAAATAGAAAAGAAGTCCTAGTAGAGAAGGGGCAGTCCCGACTTTTAAGACACATTTACTTACCCCTTCTCTAATTCATGTTATGATACATCTTTTCCCCTATGGTTGTGGCTCAAATTCTTAAGCACCTTTGCTAGTTAGTTTTGGAGGTCAGTCAGCTAATCTTTTTTTTTATCATATTTAGTATTTAATTTTTTCCCAATTACATGTAAAAATAATTTTAATATTCTTTTTTTTCAAAATTTGAGTTCCAAATCCTTTCCCTCTTTCCTCTCTCCCTTCATTGAGAAGGCAAGCAATTTGACATTGGTAATACATGTGTTGTTATGCAAAACACATTTCCATGTAAGTCATTCTTTGAAAGAAAACATAGACAAAAAACCCCAAGAAAAACAAAGTAAAGAAAGAGTATCTTTGATCTGCATTCAGGCTCTACCAGTTCTTTCTCTGGAAATGGACAGCATCTTTCATCAGAAGTCCTACAGAATTGTCTTAGGTCATCGTATTGCTGAGAAAAGCTAAGTTACTCATAGTAGATCATCATACAATACTGCTGTTGCTGTGTACCACGTTCTCCTGGTTCTGCTCATTTCACTTTGCATCAATTCATGTAAATCTTCCCAGGTTTTTCTGAAAGCATTCTACTCATCATTTCTTAAAACACAATAGTATTCCATCACCATCATATACTACAACTTGTTCAGCCATTCCCCAGTTGATGGACATCCCCTCAATTTCCAATTCTTTGTCAGCACTAAAAGAGCTGCTATAAATATTTTTGTACACATAGGTCCTTTTCTTTTTTGTTTTTTATCTCTTTGGGATACAAACCTAGTAGTAGTATTGCTTGGTCAGAGAGTATGCATTGTTTTATAGCCCTGCAGGCATTGTTCACAATTGCTCTCCAGAATGGTTGAATCAGTATGCAACTTCACCAATAGTACATTAGTGTTTTAATTTTCCCATATCCCCTCCAAAATTTGTCATTTTCCTTTTCTGTCATATTAGCCAATCTGACAGGTATGAGGCAGTACCTCAGAGTTGTTTTAATTTGCATTTCTCTCATCAATAGTGATTTAGAACATTTTTTTATACTATAGATGGCTTTGATTACTTTGTCTGAAAACTGCCTGTTTATATCCCTTGACCATTTATCAGTTGAGGAATGGCTCTTGTTTCTATAAATTTGACTAAGTTTTCTATATGTTTGAGAAATGAAGCCTTTATTGGAGCAGACAACTAATCTTGATAGAGCTTGGCATTATATGTGTTTGCTTGTTTACTGTTCTCTCCTATTTCAAGAAGAAAATTAGAAAAATTGTTTTCCTCATATAATTTTGCCTCACTATTTTTCCTGCATTGAAACAGTAACAATAGTACCAACAGAGGTTTTTCTGGGCAGAATGCTCTTTGTCCTTGCCAGAGAAAACAAAGGATTAGATTAAAATAGCATCTGGCTTCTTGCCTGCCACTGGCTGACATGGGAAGAGAGGAGAGCTATTCAGCTCTCACTTCTCTGTCCTGACCCAGATGCCTCTAATCACCCCCACTTGTTATCTCTTCCTTCTTCCTATCTCCCTTTGTGTGGGAGAATAGGATTAGAAGTCTCCCAATTCATCTCCAGACTTCTACAAAAACATCAAGATTGAGCTAGAACTATCTGATCCTTCTCCTGGACCAAGCTGTTTAAATATCAGACTTGAAACTTGAAAAGAAAAGTTATGTTAAATATAACATATTCACCTGCTTTAATTATGTGAAAATGGCTTCCTTCCTTTCTTCATCCCTCTCACAAACACATGCAGCTTCACCTACATCAGTTTCTGTGAACTAGAAGAAACTTCCACTGACTGTTTTATAACTCTGCATTTGACAGATGCCGATGGGAATCATAAAGATTAAATGGAAGCTGTTGAAGCTAATGATGACCAGAACTTGGATGCTCATTAAATTCCCCCTTCATTCTTCCGCTTTTAGAATGAAAAGAGGAAGTGAAGGGAAGAAATTATGTCCATGAATACAGTATGCATTTCTAGGTGGAAATCTATTAATTTTTACCTAGTTCAAAACATCACTAGCCAAGTCCTGTCAATTTTACCTCCAGAATATCTCTCAAATCCAGTTGTCCTTTCCATTTACAGGACTACCAACCCAAGTTCAAAACTTCATTACCTTCTCTCTGGACTATTGCAAAAGGCTCCCAATCTATCCTCCCAAATCCACTTCCTTCCTCTTCTAATCTATACTGCCACTGTCAAATTTTATAGAGAATCTTTCTAAATGTGAATGTCCTCCAGATGCTCCTGTTTATAGATGACATTATGCTGATTGCATAAAGCTCCAGATCATTGCAGAGACTTCTGAATGAGATCAATAATAATCAAAATATTTTAGCCTAACTATACATTACAGGAAAAAGCAAGTGGTTAAAGGATGTCTACCATCATAGCAGAGGGTCTGTGGAAGGACAGGCACACTAATATGCTGTTGGTGGAACTGTGAATTGAACCAAGGATTCTGGAAAATAATTTGAAATTGTACCCTAAAAGTCACTAAACTATACATACCCTTTGACCCAGAAATATCACTACTAGTTATGTACTTCATTTCCCTCTGATCAAACACAGAGCAAAAGGACCCATATGTATAAAAATTTGTATAAAAACACTTTTCCTTGTAGTAAGTAAGTGGAAACAAAGTGAGGGACTGTCAATTATGGAATGTTTAATGGTATATGAAAAATTACTGTTTCATAAGAACTGACATGCAAAGAATTCAGAGAAACTAGGGAAAACCTGTATGAATTGATGTATAACAAAATAAGTGTAACTAGGTAAACAATTTATATCATGACCCCAATAATGTAAAAGGAAAACAACTTTGAAAGATTTCACAATCCTGATTAGTGCAGTGACTAATCATGACTTCAATTGACTAATGCTGAAATGCTTCCCACTTCTTGGCAGAGAAATGATGAGCTAAGGATGTGAAATGAGATAGTCATTTTCAGAGCCAGCCAACTTGATAATTTGTTTTGCTTGACTGTACTTATTTGTTACAAGGGAGAGTTCTAGCAGCACTTCTTAAATTGTGGGTAGTGACCCTGTAGTTTAAGAAGCGCTAAAGGGGTCAAGAGTGAAAAAAGTTTAAGAAGCCCTGCTCTAGGGCAGAGGGGCAGGGGTTGAAGAGGAATATGGTGGTGGTAAGAGGGTAGAGGGCTTGGATGAGTTAGTGTGAAATGACAGTGATATAAAATAAAAAATAAAAGCACATCAGTATAACGATATACAAGAGAAAACAAAAAGGTTCAGAATGTGACAGAGACCTAGAACATTTTGTTACTAACTTATTAAATTTAAATAGCTACTTCTTTGAAAACAAACAACTCACAGTTTAATATATAATGCTTTTTTGTTCTTTATATGTCTGAATGTATTAATGATTAAATTCAGAATAAAAAAGAAAATGTTAAAAAAAAAAAGAATGTCTACAATCCAAGCTATGACATGCAGCTTAGCAGACAACCCATAGAAGTGGTCCATCATTCCCTATATTTTAGACACATTGCTGATGGACAATGAAGTGGACCAAAAGGAGAATAGGGAGAAGGGAAAAGGCATTTGAGAAATTCTGCCTTGGTTTCAATGATCTCTGGCTGCTTCTTAAAATAAAATTTATCTTTTAAATATCTTAAATTTTTTTTCTTTTTTGTTATTATGAACATGGTAAAACATCGTTAACAAATATGAACATTTCCTTATACAAAGAAATACCAAAAAATGAGATTATATGATACTCTGAACATCTACTATATCCATGTTGAGATAGTCTTTTTTTAATATTTCAAATTTAATGTTAGTTCCAACACTGGTCTGCTTGTCTGTCACCTCAATTTCCTTCTGCCCTCTTATGTTTATTTTTTAATGATTTCACTGACACTTTTCTGTCATTTTTTTTTCTTTTTGTAGTATCATTATCACTATTCCCTTACTCCTCCTCTAGGTTCTTACCCTCCCCCAAAAAAGTATTTCTTTGTAACAAATAAGTAGTAACAAAAACCAAATCCATACATTGGCCTTGTCTGAAAATGTATGTCTTATTCTGCACCTCTAATCCATCATTTCTCTGGCAAGAAGTGGGAAGCATGATTCATCACCAGTCATCTGGAGTTATGATTAGTCGTTGTGTTTATCCTAGTTCTTAAACTTCCATGGTTCTTTTCCTTTATGATGTTTTAGCATAAATTGATCTGCTTACTTCATTCTGTAACAGTTCATACAAATCCTCCCAGATTTTTCTGAATTTGCCACGTTTCTTATTTCTTGAAGTGCAATATTTTATTCCTTTTATATACCGTAATTTGTTCAACCATTCCCCATTTGACAGGCACTCCCCTTTCTAGTTCTTTGCTACAAAAAAATAATGCTTTCATGACTATTATTGGGCATATGTGTCTTTTCTCTCTTCAGTCTCTAGTGTCTAAGCTTAGAACTGTTATCACTTGGCTAAAAGGTATGTGTAGTTTAGTGACTTTGGGGTATAGTTCCAAAATGCTTTCCAGAGTGGTTGGACTAATTCAGTTTTACAATGTACTGTTGTACATAAACATACATGACTTCTACCAAATAATTATTTTATAGATCTAGAAAAAATAATAGCAAAATTCATATGGAAGAACAAAAGATAAAGAATGTCAAGGGAATTAATGAAAAAGAAATGTAAAAGAAGGTGGTGTAGCAATACCCGAACTCAAACTATATTATAAAGAGGTAATCATCGAAACAATCCGGTACTGGCTAAGAAATAGAGTGGTGGGTCAGTGGAATAGATTAGGTACATAATACATAGTAGGAAATGACCATAGTAAATAGTATTTGTTAAAGACAAAGACCTAAACTTTTGAGACAAGAACTTACTATTTCACAAAAACTGCTGGGAAAACTGGAGAACAGTACAGCAGAAACTAGGTATAGACCAACATCTCACACCTTATACTAAGATAAGGTCAAAATGGGTACATGATTTACACATAAAGGGTGATACCATAAACAAATTAGGAGAGCAAAGAATAGTTTACCTGTCAAATCTATGGAGAAGGGAAGAATTTTTGACCAAATAAGAGATAGACAGCATTAGAAGATATAAAATAGATCATTTTGATATTAAATTAAAAAGCTTTTGCACAAACAAAACCAATGCAATCAAGATTAGAAGGAAAGCAGAAAGCTGGGAAACAATTTTTGCAGCCAGTGTCTCTGATAAAGGTATCATTTCTCGTATATATAGAGAACTGAGTCAAATTTATAGGAATACAAGTAATTTCCCAATTGATAAATGGTCAAAGGATATGAACCGGCAGTTTCCAGGTAAAGAAATCAAAGCTATCTATAATCATACAAAAAAATGCTCTTGATTTTTGATTAGAGAACTTTTGATTAGAGAAATGCACATTAAAACAACTCTGAGGTACCACTTCATACCTATCAGATTGGTTAATATGATAGAAAAGAAATACTGCAGAAGTGGGAGGGGATGTGGGATAATTGGGACACTAATGCACTGTTACTGGAATTGTGAACTGGTCCAACTATTCTGGATTGCAATTTGGAACTATGCCCAAAGTGCTTGATTCAGCCATACCACTATTAGGTCTGTATCCCAAAGAGATAAAAAAGGGGCAGGGGGAAGGAAGGATCTATTTGTACAGAAATATTTATAGCAAGGCTTTTTGTGGTGGTAAAGAATTAGAAATTAAGGGTATGTCCATCAGTTGGGGAATGGCTGAACACGCTGTGGTATATAAATGTAATGGAATACTATTGTGCCATAAGAAATGATGAGAAAAAAGTGCTCAGATTCTTATAATCTAGCTCAGATTCTTTTTTTTTTTTCAAATTTTCTCCCCATCTCACCCCTCCCCCCACTCCAAGATGGTGGGCATTCTGAATACCCCTTCCCCTAATCTGCCCTCTCTTCTATCTCTCCCCCATCCTTTTCTTATCCCCTTCCCCTTCTATTTTCCTGTAGGGCAGGATAGATTTCTACACCCCATTGCCTATATATCTTATTTCCCAGTTTACTTGCAAAAACAATTTTTAACATTTGTTTTTAAAGCTTTGGGTTCCAAATTCTCTCCCTTCCTCCCTCCCCACCCACCCTCATTGAGATGGCAAGCAACTCAATACAGTTTATACATGTGTAGTCATGCAAAACACTTTCATAGTAATCATGTTGTGAAAAATTAACTATATTTCCCTTCATCCTATCCCACCCCCCCCCATTTATTCTATTCTCTCTTTTAATCCTGTCCCTCTTCAGAAGTGTTTGCTTCTGATTACTCCCTCCCCCAATCTGCCCTCCCTTCTATCATCCCCCCCTCTCTTATCCCCTTTCCCCCTATATTCTTGTAGGGAAAAATAGATTTCCATACCAAATTGAGTGTGTATGTTATTCCCTCCTTAAGCCAAATCTGATGAGAATAAGATTCACTCATTCCCTCTCCCCTTCCCCCACTTCCCCTCCACTGTAAAAGCTTTTTCTTGTCTGTTTTATGTGAGATAGTTTACCCCATTCTATCTCTCCCTTTCTTCTTCTCCCAGTATAATCCTCTCTCGCCCCTTAATTTCATTTTTTAGATATCACCCTTTCATCTTCAACTCACCCTGTGCCCTCTATCTATCTATCTATCTATCTATCTATCTATCTATCTATCTATCT